>NW_007026196.1:0-724 GCF_000164805.1 Carlito syrichta
ACTACTCCAAGTCAATTTTCAAGTAACACTATGCCACCTTCATTGTTAGTGCAAATACCTCATAACAAAACATTTCTGTTTTTTAATTTTTTATTTTATTTTAAGGATGTCCCGTACAATTCAGGATTAGATATACAAATGGTCATTGTACCGGTAAAGTTTGGGCCTCACTTTGTCCCCACTTTGTCTGGTTTGAGGTCAGATAACCTTATTCATGAAGTGTGCCCCTCTTCTCTGGCAGTTTCCCACAACTGTCAATCTCTTTTTTATAGTATTATAATAATTGCTCAGGTTCTGCTTATGAGTGAGAACATGTGGTACTCAGTTGTTTGCTACTGTGGTAGATTACTGAGCATTATAGACTCTAAATCCATCCAAGTTGCTGCAAAGTTCATAATTTTGTCCTTCTTTATGACTGTGTAATATTCTAGTGTATGTGTACTATATATATATATATTTTTATCCAGTCCACTTTTGATGGGCAGCATGGTTGGTTTCATGTTTTTGCTATTGTGAATAACACTGCAAAGCAAAGCAGTTCTAATTACTCCCACCTGCCCTTTGCATCATTGTTGTTATTTATTTCACATATACATAAGCTATAAACATCAAATACACTGATGCTATTATTACTCTGAACAAACCATTACCTGTTAAAAAAGAAGAATGAGAAAGGTAAAAGTTTTGCTTTCATTTTATATCTTCTCTAATGATAATGAACTAA
>NW_007026197.1:0-742 GCF_000164805.1 Carlito syrichta
ACTCATCTGAAGTCCCACAACAGAGGACTCCCCCAGACCTTGACTAACAGACCTTCCCAGAATTCTCTCCAAGCAAGGACGTGTGATCACCAGACACTTGTTCATCTGCTGGTGACAGCAGCCTTCCAGCTAGATCAGGGCTTCTCAGACCTTTCTCCTTCCACCCCAAGCCGTGAACGGGAAACACTGAACTCTCAGCCTCAGCTTCAGCTTTGGCCTCAGCTTACTTTGGCCTCAGCTTACTGGACACACTTGCAGCCAAAGGAGTTCAGAGAAGAGTGGCCTTATGTCAAAGACTCCCCTAAAACCATTACAGTAAAAACACACACACACACACACACACACACACACACACACACACACACACACACACACTCATTCCTGAAGCAAGCATGAGCATCAGTACTTTAAAGATGAGGGCTGCCCTCAGGCCTGTGCTGGTGGACGAGCACTGATGCTACAAACTTCTGTGGGGCAGATGGTATAAGACATTCCTTCATTAGACACAATCTTAGGGTGACACATTTAGGCTAGCCAGCTCTCTGTCTCACCGACATAATCCACAGCCTGAGTTTGTCCAGTGGTTGCCTGGAGTGAAATGGATTCTCCAACATGGGAACCTAACCAAGGCCTTTGCCCAGTCACTCGAAGACTCTCAGTCACGTTGCTCCACATGGCACACATTCATCTTTGTCACCCATTGCATGGATGTACCAACATAAAAGTAAGGCAGGAAGGCTGA
>NW_007026198.1:0-734 GCF_000164805.1 Carlito syrichta
AGCCCTAGTTAAGTCATCTGGCTATCACACTGGATATCTAGTTAAGTCAGCTAGATTAGTCACCTGGCTGGCGAGCTGCCTAACTCGTTGATCAACTAGTTAAGTCATGTGGCTAACCAGGTGGATAACTAGTTAAGTCACCTTGTTAAGTCAGTTGGCTAGCCATCTCCATAGCTAGTTAAAAAGCTAGTTAATTCAGATGGCTAGACAGTAGGCTGGCTAGTTATTTCAGCTAGTTTAGTCAGCTGGCTATCTAGGCAGCTAGCTAGTTAAGTCAGCTTGTTATGTCAGTTAGTTAGCTTGTAAAGTCAGCGAATTAAGTTGGCTTTCTAGCAAGATATCAAGCTAGGTGGCTAGCTAGTTATTTCAGAGAGTAAATTCACCAGGCTAGCTAGGTAGCTAGCTTGCTAAGTCAGTTAGGTAGCTGGTTAGCTAGTTAAATCAGCTAGTAAAATCAGCTTGCTAGCCAGCTGCCTATCTGGGCATCTAGCTAGTTAAGTAAGCTGCCTAGCCAGCTAGGTAGCTAGTTAAGTCACCTAGTAAACCTAGCTTGCTAGCCAACCTGTTAGCTATGTTGCTAGGTAGTTAAGTCAGTTGGTAAGCCAGCAGGATATATAGGTAGCTATCTAGTTAAGTCAGCTGGCTAGCCACTGGCTAGCTAAGGTGTCAGCTCCTTAAGTCAGCTGGCTAATATTTATGTCACTTGTTGAGTCAGCTGGCTGGCCAGCTGTCTA
>NW_007026199.1:0-1103 GCF_000164805.1 Carlito syrichta
CAGCTGGCTATCCAGCTGACTATCTAGGTACCTAGGCAGTTGAGTCAGCCTGCTAGCCAGCAGGCTAGCTAGTTAAGTATCCTAGTTAAGTCAACTGACTATACATCTGGCTAGCTAGGTTGCTAGATAGTTAAGTCAGCTGTCTAGCTCGCTGGCTGGCTTGTTAAATCACCTAGTTATGTCAGCTGGCTAGCCAGCTGGCTAGCTAAGTAGCTTGCTAATTTAGTCAGCTGGCTAGAGAGAAGGCTAGGTAGTTAAGTTACCTAGTATAGTCAGCTAGCTATCCTGCTGGCTAGCTATATAGCATGCTACTTAATTCAGCTGACTAGCAAGCAGGCCAGCTATATAAGTCAGTTGGATAGCCAGCTGGCTAGCTAGGTAGCGACCTACTTAAGTCAGTTGGCTAGTCAGCTGGCTAGCTAGTTAAGTCAGCTAGGTAAGTCAGCTGGCTAGCCAACTAGCTAGCTAGGTAGAGAGTTAAGTCAGTTGGTAGCCAGCTGGCTAGCTATTTACATCAGCTACTTAATTCAACTGGCTTCCCAGCTAAATAAGTCAACTAGTTAAGTCATCTGGCAAGCCAGTTGGCTAGCTAGGTAGTTAGTTAGTTAAGCAGCTAGTTAAGTCTGGTGGTTATCCAGGTATCTATCCAGTTACCTAGCAGGGTACCTAGCTAGTTAAATCAGCTGGCTAGGCAGCTGGTTAGCTTATTAAATCACATAGTTAAGTCAGCTCGCTGGCCAGCATGTTAAATAGGTAGTTAGGTAGATAAATAAGTTGGCAAAGCAGAGGGCTATATAGGTAGGTAGCTGGCTAGCCATCAGGCTATCTAGTTATGTCAGCTAGTTAAGTCAGCTAGATATCACTCTTTCTAGCTAGGTAGGTAGCTAGTTAAGTTAGCTACCTGGCTACTAAGTTAGCTAGCTGGCTACTTCGCTTAGTCAGTTAGTTAAGTTACCTGGCTGGGCTCCTGGCTATCTAGGTAGCTAGGAAATTATGTCAGCTGGCTAGACAGCTGGCAAGCTAGTAAAGTCAGTTAGTGTAATCAGCTGGCTAGCCAGCTGTCTAGGTAGCTAAGTCGGCTGGTTAAGTCAGTTGTCTAGCCA
>NW_007026200.1:0-722 GCF_000164805.1 Carlito syrichta
CTTAAGTGTTTCATGTAGAGATGGTTTTGTGGCTGCATAAGTTCTTAGGGATTGGATATCTATGAAAGATTTTAATTCTCCCTCACTGATGAAGCTTAGCTTGGCCGGGTAGGTTATTCTTGGTTGAAATTGTTTATCCTTTAGGACTTTGAAGATAGGGCTCCAAGCTCTCCTAGCCTGCAGGGTTTCTGCAGATAAATCTGCTGCTATTCTGATTGGTCTTCCATGGTGGGTGATCTGGCCTTTTTCTCTTGCTGACTTTAGGATTTTTTCTTTTGTGCCTACTTTATTTAGGCGAATTATTATGTGTCTAGGAGTTGGTCTTCTCATTTGTTGTCTTGCGGGGGTTCTCTGAATCTCTTGTGTTTGAATTTTTGTATCACTGATTAGATAAGGGAAATTTTCTTGAATGATCTCGTGGAAAGTTTGTTCCAATGTGGTCTCTGTTTCTCTTTCTGCCTCAGGGAGTCCGATTATTCTTAGGTTAGGCCTCTTGAGGTAGTCACTCATCTCTTGAAGGTTTTGTTCTGTCTTTTTTAGCTTATTTTCTGTGTTTTTAAGAGTTTGGGTTATTTCTATATTTTGGTCCTCAAGCTCTGAAATTCTTTCTTCTGCTTTGGTAAATCTGCTTTCCATGCTTATCAATTTGTTATTTATTTTATTCACAGTATTCTTTATTACTGTTATCTCAGATATCAGCTCCTTCCTAGTTTCTTCTTGTG
>NW_007026200.1:2099-3207 GCF_000164805.1 Carlito syrichta
CCGCTTGTCTGGGTCCTCTGGCTTGGGGTCTCACGCTGAGTGCCTCAGCCAGGGTGGACCCGGAGTTCCAGAGCTCCAAAATTCCAAAGGGCAGGATGTAAATGGCGAGAGTGGCGCTGGGACCCTACAGAGTACTTCAGCCAGTAATGGAACCGGTGTCTCTGAGGGGCGGGCACTCATAGCCTCCCTGTGCGATCGGCGGTGCCAGGTGCCAGGCTGAAGACAATGCAGCCAGGGAGAGAGCTGGAGGGAACAGGGACCCAAAACTTCCCTGCACGCTGCAATACCTGGCCTTAGAAAATGAGGTAAAGTTTGTTGATAGGTGGGTAGGGCAATGGAAGTCACAGCCTGGAGAATGGCAAGGCAGTTTAAGCAGATCTGTTTTTCTCCACTTGTCTGGGTCCTCTGGTTTGGGGTCTCACGCTGAGTGCCTCAGCCAGGGTGGACCCGGAGTTCCAGAGCTCCAAAGTTCCAAAGGGCAGGCTGTAAGCGGCGAGATTGGTGCTGGGACCCTACAGAGTACTTCAGCCAGAAATGGAACTGGCGTCTCTGAGGGACAGGTGCCCAGAGCCTCCCTGTGTGACCGGCGGCTTGGTGCCGGGTGCCCGGACTGGAGACAATGCAGCTGGGGAGGGATCTGGATGGGGCTGGGACCGGAGACTTCCACACACGAGTAAAACGGCAGCAGTGGGGGGGGGCGCAATATCTGGCCTTGCATGGGACTGAAGTTCCTGGGTCTGACCCCAGTGCGGTTGGTGGTGGGCTGGGGGATGGGAGTAGTGAAGTAATAGCCTTTTTGGGAACTCACGTTCAGAGAATCTCACCAGTTCACCTATGCCGTCGCCATCTTGCCCCGTCTTCATACACAGATTCTTAACTGTGCATGGTGTGTTTAAATGGGGACTGGCTAGCCGAGCTTGGTGGCTCAGCCTGTAATCCCGCACCTTTGGGAGGCTGAGGTGCGTGGATTGCCTGAGCCCACAGGTTTGAGACCCGCCTGGGCAGGCAAGACCTCATCTCTACAATAAATCAAAAAATTAGCCAGGCATGGTAGCGCACACCTGTAATTCTGGCTACTTGGAAGGCTGAGGAGGAAGGATCACCGGAG
>NW_007026200.1:3377-4220 GCF_000164805.1 Carlito syrichta
GAGTGAGACTCCAACTCAAAATAAATAAATAAATAAATAGGGACTGGCTTTAGAGCAAGAGAAATGGGTGTGGGGGTGAAGAAATGTCCCCCAGATGGGGGATGTTTCCCCGGCATTTCTTTACAGAAGGTGCTCATTGCAGAGTCAGAGGGCCAGCCTGTCTGGGTCACATTTCACACCTCGGAGAGGAGAGCTGGCAGGAACCGGGCCAGGGAGCCTCGGAAACTCCTGTACCAAAGCGGGGGCAGCATTTGGGGGGGATTGGGTCTTGAATGTGCCGAGTTTGGGGGACTCTCACATGTAGGAGGGTTGGGGGGAAGGACAGAGGGCAGAAGGTTTGCATTAAAATGGATTTCTTTCCTTTCTTTCTTCTTCCGTCCTTCCCTCCCTCCTTTCTTCTTTCTTTCTTTCTTTCTTTCTTTCTGTCTGTATTTCTTTCTTTCTTTCTTTCTTTCTTTCTTTCTTTCTTTCTTTCTTTCTTTCTTTCTTTTCTTTTCTCACTAGGTTGCCCATGCTGCTCTCAAACCACCCAACTCGGGCCATCTTCTCAGTTGGGGCCTCCAAAACTGCCATGATCACAGACTTTCCATTTGATCAACATCCTGGTCTTCCCACCTGGTCTTGAACTCTGGGCCAGAGGTGATCATAACGATGAGGCCTGGGATTGGCTTGGGGTCGAGGTGGGGACTGGCTATTGTGTCCAGCCTGGTTTCGAGCTCATGGGCTCCACCCATCTGCCTGTCTTGGCCTCCCTGAGTGCCAAGGAGACAGAAGTGAGTCACCTGGCCATCCCCATCCCCCAAAGGATTTGAGAGTAATGACCTCGCTTTCTCCAAAGCGAAC
>NW_007026201.1:0-721 GCF_000164805.1 Carlito syrichta
CTGGCTGGACAGTCGGATAGCAAGTGGGCTTAGCTAGCCAGCCAACCTGCTCGTCAGCTGGCTAGCCAGCCTGCAGAACTAGCTAGCCACCTACCTGACCAGCTGGCTAACCAGCCAGCTTAATTTGCCAGCGACCCAGATAGCCAGCCAGCTAACCAGCTAACTTAACTAGCTGACTTAAGTAGATAGCCATTTGGCTAGTAAGCTGACTTAACTAGCTAGCCACCTAGCTAGCCAGCCAGTTAGCCAGGTCACATAACTCGCTGACTTACCTAGCTAGCCAGCTGGGCCACCAGCTGACTTAGTTATCTAGCTAGCTACCTCGCAAAGTGGCTAGCCAACTGACTTAACTAGCTGACTTAACCAGCTAGCCAGCTGGCTAGACAGCTGAATTAACTATGTAGTTACCTATCTAGCCAGTTGGCTAACCACTTGAATTATCTAGCTGACTTAACCAGCTAGCCAGCTGGCTAGGCAGCTGACTCAAGTACCTGATTTAACTAGTTAGCCAGGTGGCTAGTCAGCTTACTTAAATAGCTGACATCCTTAGCTAGCCAAGTGACTAGCCAGTTTACTTAAATAGCTGGGTACCTATGTATCCTGCCGGCTTGCCAACTGAATTAACAACCTAGCTACCTAGCTAACCAGCTGGCTAGCCAGCTGACATAACTAGCGAGCTACCCAGCTAAGGCAGCTGGCTAGACAGCTGACTTAAGCTGAT
>NW_007026202.1:0-488 GCF_000164805.1 Carlito syrichta
CTTTCTGAATTTCCTCTTGTCTAATCACACTGGCTACAACTTTCAGTGTTACATTCAAAAGTAGTAAAACTGGATATCCTTGTTTTGCTACTCATCTTAGAGAAAACCCTTTCAGTCTTTCAACATTAAGTGTGATATATGACCTTTATCAAGTTGAGCTAGTTCTATTTTTTCTTTCTAGTTTGTTGAGTGTTTTTATCATAAAATTTGAATTTTATTAAAGTAGTTTACCAAATGCTTTTCCTGAAATGCTTGCGTTTGGTTTTTTGTTTTTTTTTGGTTTTTTTTTGTCTTTTTGTTTTCTGTTAATGAGGTATGTTACAATGATTGATTTTCATATGGTGAAAGATCCTTGAATTTCAGGAATAAATGTCTCTTGGTCACAGTGTATAACCCTTTTAATAAGCTTTTGAAATCTGTTAGCTAATATTTTGTTGAGGATTTTGCATCAATATTCATTATGGAAGTTGGTCTCTGGTTTTATTTTC
>NW_007026203.1:0-1203 GCF_000164805.1 Carlito syrichta
AATACACATTCTACCCCTCAACACATTAAACATACTCTAAAATCAATCTCATCCTTGGTCATAGAGCAAGCATAAAATAATTCCATAGGCCGGAATCTTGTCATGCACATTCTCAGACCACAGGGGAATAAAAATCCACATTGACACCAACAACATTTCCCCAATGTCCAGAAGGAAATAGACACTAAACAGGATGATGCTGATCAACTACTGGGACAACTCTGAAATCAATGCACACAAAAAAAACTTTCTGGACACAAATGAAAGTGAAGAAACATCTTACCAATACCTCTGGGATGCCATGAAATCAGTTCCAAGAGGGGAATTTACATCTCCATGACTCACAAAAAGAAAAGAGAAAGATCACATGTGGAGAGCAAAAAACATCACCTATGGAAGTTGGAAAAAGAAGAGTCAAAATATAGGGCATAGAAGAAAAAAAAATCATGTAAATCATCAACAAAACAAAAAACTGGTTCTTTGAAAGAATTAACAGCATTGATGGACCCATAGCCACAATGACCAAGAAAAAGAGAGAAAATGCCCAAATAAACAGAATCAGAAATACAAAAGATCAAATCAAAACTGACGCTTAAGAAATGCAAAAAATAGCCGGGTTCAGTGGCTCAGCCTGTAATCCCGCTTCTTTGGGAGGCTGAGGTGAGTGGATTGCCTGAGCCCATGGGTTCGAGACCTGCCTGGGCAGAGAGACCTCATCTCTACAATAATCAAAAAATCAGCTGGGCGTGGTAGCACATGCCTGTAATTCCGGCTACTTGGAAGACTGAGGCAAAGGATCACCGGAGCCCAGCAAGTTGAGGCTGCGGTGGCTGGGAGTGGCCACTGCACTCCAGTCTGGGTGACAGAGTTGAGACTCCAACTCAAAAAAAAAAAAAAGATCCTTAGCAATAGAAACAAATGGGGAGGTATCACACTTCCAGACTGCAAACTTTACTGTAAAGTTACAGTAATCACAACAGCCTGGTATTGCTACAAGAACAGGTACAAAAACCAATGGAACAGGATAGACATTCTGGAAGCAAAGCCTCAATTCTTCAACCAACTCATCTTTGACAAAGCCTCGAACAACAACCACTGGGGACAGGAGAATCTATGCTGTATATGGTGCTGGGGAAACTGGCTGACCAAATGCTGAAGTTTAAAACAGGAACCCTACCTCTCACCATACATAAAAATTAACTC
>NW_007026204.1:0-656 GCF_000164805.1 Carlito syrichta
CCTCCTAGACACATAATAATTCGCCTAAATAAAGTAGGCACAAAAGAAAAAATCCTAAAGGCAGCAAGAGAAAAAGGCCAGATCACCTACCATGGAAGACCAATCAGAATAGCAGCAGATTTATCTGCAGAAACCCTGCAGGCTAGGAGAGCTTGGAGCCCTATCTTCAAAGTCCTAAAAGATAAACAATTTCAACCAAGAATAACCTACCTGGCCAAGCTAAGCTTCATCAGTGAGGGAGAATTAAAATCTTTCCCAGATATCCAATCCCTAAGAACTTATGCTGCCACCAAAGCATCTCTACATAAAAAACTTAAGAAAGTACTAAACACAGAAGAAAAGGAAAAGAACAACGTTCTTCACAAGAGTACAGGGGAAAGAATAAAATATACACGAACCAACCCCAAAACCAAAAGAAAGACAAAAAAAAAAAGGAAAAAACCAAGTGGAAGAACAACAACTCAATAAAAACTCCATGATAGGGATGAACTCTCACATTTCAATAATTAGTCTGAATGTGAATGGACTAAATGTACCACTGAAAAGACATAGAATGACAAAATGGATAAAATATCACCAGGCAACAATATACTGCCTTCAAGAGACCCATCTCACTAGAAAAGGACATACACAGACTCAAAGTAAGAGGGATGGGA
>NW_007026205.1:0-525 GCF_000164805.1 Carlito syrichta
CCTAGCCACCTGGCATAACTAGCTAGCCACCTAGCAAGCCAACAGGCTAGCCAACTAACTTAACACGCTGACTTAACTAGCTAGCCAGCCAGCTACCAAGTTGAATTAATTAGCCTGCTACCTACTTAGCCAGGTGGCTAGCCAGCAGACTTAACTAGCTGACTTAACCAGCTAGCCAGCTGGCCATCCAGCTGATGAAACTAGCAGGTTACCTAGCTGTCCAGTTGGCTAGTCACTTGCATTAACTAGCTGAGTTAACCTTCTTGCCAGCTGGCTAGCCAGCTGACTTAATTAGGTAGCCAGCTGAATAGCCAAGTGACTTAACTAGGTCACTACCTAGTCAGCCAGCTGGTCATTTAACTGAATTAACCAGGTGTCTTATCTAGCTAGACAGCTGTCTAGGCAGCTGACTTAACTAGCAAGTTACCTAGCTGGCTAGTCAGTTGACTTAACTATGTGACGTAACTAGCTAGCCAGCTGATTAGAGAGCTGACATAACTAGCTAGCTACCTAACTAGCAAGCTG
>NW_007026206.1:0-598 GCF_000164805.1 Carlito syrichta
TTCATTGTTATTGGTCTATTTAGAGTCTCAATTTCTTCATGTTTCAACCTATGCAGGTTGTGTGATGTCAGAAAGTCCTCCATTGCCTTAAGGCTTTCAAGTTTGTTTCCATACAAGTGTACGTAGTAGTCTCTAATGATCTTTTGTATTTCTTCAGGGTTAGATGTGTCTTCACTTTTTGTGTTTCTGATTGTGCTTATTTGGTTTTTTCTCCTTTTTTCTTGGTCAATCTACCTAGGGGACCATCGATCTTGTTTATCCTTTCGAAGAACCAGCTTTTTGTTTCATTGATTTTTTGTATTATCTTTTTGTCTTCTATGTCCTGGATTTGGGCTTTTATTTTGGTGATCAGGATTATTCTGCTGAAATTAGGGTTTTTGTGGTCTTGCTTTTCCAGTTTCCTTAGGTGGCTTGTTAGGCTGTTAATTTGTGTTCCTTCCATTTTTTTCATGCGCGTTTGTAGTTATATAAATTCCCCTCTTACTACAGCTTTAAAGGCATCCCAGAGATTTTGGTAAGATGTTTCTTCATTTTCATTTGTTTCCTGGCATCTTTTGATCTCTGTTTTGATTTCATCATTGACCCAAGAATTGTTTAG
>NW_007026207.1:0-783 GCF_000164805.1 Carlito syrichta
ATTCTCTTTTTTTTTTTTTTGAGTTGGAGTCTCACTGTGTCACCCAGACTAGAGTGCAGTGGCCGCTCCCGGTCACCGCAGCCTCGACCTGCTGGGCTTCGGCGATCCTTCCACCTCAGCCTTCCCAGTAGCCGGAATTACAGGCATGCGCTACCACGCCAGGCTGATTTTTTGATTTATTGTAGAGATGAGGTCTCACTGCCCAGGCAGGTCTCGAACCTGCAGTCTCAGGCAATCCACTCACCTCAGCCTCCCAAAGGCACGGGATTACAGGCTGAGCCACCGAGCCCGGCTTGAAGTGACATTTCTAAAGATGTTTGCATTAATCGATGGCAAAGATAAAAGAATTTGTTTTTCACAATAAGTTTTACTTCTAACAGTAAGATTTTTGCAGGCATTTGTGAGAAATTAGTAAAAATTCCTGGAAATCTATAAAGTCAGAACATACAAAGGTTTAAAAGTTTAGGCTATCGGGCAAGGCCTGAAGATTTAGTCAAATTTAGAGGATCAAGTCAGGCACCTCTGGGCAAAACTTAAAACAAGGAAACAAACAAAAAAAAGCCAGGCTCTATACTTAGGTCAAAAATGCCTGTATAACCAGGCTGAAGAAACAATGAACAAAACTTTGCCACACATGTCCTATTTAGGTCAAGAGTAAAGCCCAAGCCTGAGGCCCTCAGATGAAGGGAAGTGGGTGTGCCTATCAGACTTGGTATGGAGTAAGGAAACAGATAAGAAACTAACAGCCCCTCCTCAAGCATTTTAAAAGGGGAGAAAACTTTC
>NW_007026208.1:0-2597 GCF_000164805.1 Carlito syrichta
AAGGCTAAGGAGGATGTATCACCTGAGGTCAGTGGGTCAAGGCTGCAGTGATCATAAGCAGGCCACTGCACTCCAGCCTTCCAGCCTGGGTAGCAGAGTGAGACTCTTATTAAAAAAAAAAAAGATTTAGGGCACATCTCCAATAGGTTTGGGTTACCTTGTACATTGATGATTATAGCTGGTAAGGTGAATATAAAACATACAAGACCCTACCAGGGGAGTGTTAAGTACTCACAGTAATCCTAGGTCAGATGATAAACCTAGTGTCTTGACAAGAGAGACCAGTCTTCAAAAAGACTCTAGATGAGGCTCAAAACCACAGGTTCATCTTCATGTTACTGGTTTTACAGTAGCCTTCCTCACAAGGGAATTTCCTGGATCAGGTAACTTCAACTCCAACTGAAAAGGAAGGTAATTTTTGTTCATTATACACAAACTTAAATGATCCCAGGGCCTTTGTTACATCTCCATTTATTTGAACCAGTTCATCCCCCATCTTTTTCTTCCTCAGAATTTACTTTTCAAATTGATTTGTCATTTTATATTCCTAATGGCTTCCCAGCAATATTTAAAACAAATAGGAAAAACTGTTCTTTAGCATACAGTCCATTTCTGCTTTCAGAGCACCCTATCCCTTCTATTGTTCCAGATAGACTGTTTTGGTGTCTTGATGCTTGGACCTCACTTAGGCTCCACTTTAAAATCTTGCTCATCTTTTTTTTAAACCATAACTGTATTTTACTAATGAATAAATAATTACAACTCAGTATCTAAGCACTATTATTAAAATATATACAAAATGTGTTTTACAAAATAACACAAAAGACTGCTCAACTTTGAATGGAGTCAGTCAGGAAAGATTTCATATAGGGAGATCATTGAAAGATAAGTAGATGTACCCCAAAGCAGATAACCTAGAAATAAGCCTGTCTGGCTGGGGTTACAGCACAGAGGCAAAGCAAAGACCTAGAAGCAAGAAGGAAAAAGAAACACTCAGAGAAATGTAAGTAGCTAGGAAAAGCAAGAGTGTAGGACTCAAGGTAAAAAGTAGTAATATACATTTGAAAAGTTGTCTTGGCTGTTATGGATTATTCCTACTTAGAGAGCTACACACAAGAGGAAAAAATAAGTACACAAGAGGAAAAAATTACTCTAAAAACTATAAAATATACTTTTTCCTCAAAGCAGAGTTTGAGATCATCACTAAAACACAGAATGGGCTGGCACAGTGGCTCACATCTACAATCCCTGCACTTTGGGAAGCCAAGGCAGGAGGATTGCTTGAGGTCAAGGCCAGTCTAGACAACATAGTGAGACTCTCACCTCTTCAAAAAATTTAATTAGCCAAAAAATAGAAAATTTAGCTGGACATTTTGGCACATGCCTGTAGGTTGAGGCTACAGTGAGCAATGAGTGTACCACTTTTAAAGCTTTTTGCTCATTCTGATGACTCTAAGCCTTCATTTATGAAAGCCTCAAAACAATAGAAACTGGGGTTTCTTTTGCATTGTGATAGTCCCATGCCTGATACTGATCCATGAACATAATACTCAATACACATTTACTCAATTAATGAAAGCATCTGGCCTTCAAGTTTTCAGCTTCTAGCTCTAATTGCCTTGGAGAGCAGTTACAGAGCACAGAAAAAAATAAAGTAAAAGGACAGTCAGTTCCCACACTTACTTTTCCTTCCAAATAGCCTTCACCACTATCAACATTCAATATCAATAGGGGCCATTTGTTAAAATTCAAGAAACAGGACACATCATTATTAACTAAAGTCCATAGTTTACATTATGCATGGTTTTCTATGTTGTATATTTTATGCTTATATTATATATGGTATTATTTACCTTCTCCCCCTAAATGAAAGGACTGGTTTAAGGGTTTTTTAAAAATTTTTTTAATATTAAATATGTGGGTGGTACAACTCAAGGTTAAGTGTGTAAATGTTCATTATGCTGGTACCCTTGTTGATGAGATATGCCAGTTCCCCTCTACTGTTTCCCACTGTTTCCCACTACTGCCAAACCCTTCCTTGTAGTATTACGATAGCTGTTCAAGGTCCACTTATGAGTGAGAACATGTGATACTCGGTTCTTTGTTTCTGTATTATAGCCTCTAATTCCATACAAGTTGCTGTAAAGTTCATAACTTTGTCCTTATTTATGGCTATGTAATATTCCATTGTGTGTGTGTGTACCATATTTTTTAAATATAGTCCTCTTTCTATGGACAGCATGGTTGGTTCCATGTTTTTGCAATTGTAAATAATGCTGCAATAAACATGCATGTGCAGGCATCCTTTTCATAGAGTGATCCGTGTCCCTCTGGGTATATTCCAGTAGGGAGATTGTGGGGTTGAATGGGAGGTCAATTTTTAGATCATTTAGGAACGGCTACCCTGTTTTCTTTTTCGTTTTTTTTTTTTTTGAGTTGGAGTCTCACTCTGTCGCCCAGACTGGAGTACAGTGGTCACTCCCAGCCACCGCAGCCTTGACCTGCTGGGCTCCAGTGATCCTTCCGCCTCAGCCTTCCAAGTAACCGGAATTACAGGCATGTGCTACCATGCCCGGCTGATTTTTTGATTTATTGTA
>NW_007026209.1:0-497 GCF_000164805.1 Carlito syrichta
AAGAACCTGGAAACAACCATGCTGCCCATCAAAAGAGGACTGGATTAAAAAAATGTGGTACATATACACGATGGAATACTACGCAGCCATAAAAAAGAACAAAATCATGAATTTCGCAGCAACCTGGATGGAACTAGAGTCTATAATACTGAGTGACCTCACACAGAAACAAAGATCAGAATATCACATGTTCTCACTCATATAATGGACCTTGAACATCCAATGTAATACTATAAGAAAATGACTGACGGTACTAGGAAACTATGGGGGGGAGGGAGATGGGATTAACAGTAGCAAATATCTGTCTGGGGCTGGGAAAACACCTCTTATCAACAGGGTGTCTGAATGATACGTAATTGTACACCTAATCCTTAACTGTACCCCACAAAACTATAATAAAAATACTGATTAATTATTAAAAAATTAAAATAAGCATCTTAAATTCTTGAAGAATCCTGTTATATCATTTATAACTAAATCTACTGTATCAAAAACAA
>NW_007026210.1:0-835 GCF_000164805.1 Carlito syrichta
AGTTAAGTCACATAGCTAACTTGTTAACCAACTAGTCAAGCCAGCTAGTTAACTCATTTCCAAACAAGTTAAAACTGTTAGCTAACTCATTAACCAACTTGTTGTCAGCTAGCTATCTCGTTATCCAAATATTTAATTCAGCAAGCTAATCTGCTAGCTAAATAGGTAGCTAGCTAAGTCAGCTAGCTCACTAGTTACCTAACTACTTAAGTCAGCTATCTAAGTCTGCTAGCTAACTAGTTAGCTATTTATTAAATAAGCTAGTTATTCAACTAGTTAAATAATTAGATAACTATTTAATTCAGGCAGTTAAGTCAGCTAGTTAACTAGTTTAGTCAGCCAGTTATGTCAGCTAGATAAATAGTTTAAGTCAGCTAGCTAAGTCAGCTAGTTAAGTCAGCTTTCAAAATTAGCTGGTTAATACAGCTAACTAGCTAGCTGGTGAGCTAATGAGTTACATCAGCAGGTTGAGTCAGGTAGTTAGCTAGGTAACTAATGGGTTAAATCAGCTGGTAGAGTCAGCTAGCTAGCTAATTAACATACGGGTTGACTCAGCTGGTTGAGTAGGTTAGCTAGCTAGTTAGCTAACGAGTTAAGTCAGCTGGATGAGTCAGCTAGCTAGCTAGTTAGCTAACGAGTTGTCAGATGGTTGTGTCAGCCAGTTAGCTTGTTAGCCAACGAGTTAACTCAGATGATTGTCACCTAGCTAGCACATTAGATAACGAGTAAGCTAACTAGTCAGCTAACTGGTTAAATCAACTAGCTTGCTAGCCTTTTAACTATTTAAGTCAGTTCGTTAGCTAGTTAGCTAGTCAGCTAGTTAGCTAACAATTTA
>NW_007026211.1:0-660 GCF_000164805.1 Carlito syrichta
CCAGGATCTCACTCTGTTGCTCAGGTTGGAGTGTGGTGGCAAGATCATGGCTCACTGGAGCCTTAACTCCTGGGCTCAGGCAATCCTTCCCCCTTAGCCTCCCGAGTAGCTGGGGCTATAGGCACACACCACTAAGACTGGCTAGTTTTTTTAAGTTTTTTGTAGAGACAAGGCCTCACTATGTTGTCCAGGCTGGTCTCAAACTCCTGGGCTCAAACAATCCTCTCCTCTCTGCCTCCCAAAGTGCTGGGATTACAAGTATAAACCACCATGCCGGGCCAAACATTCAGTAGCCTCTTCTCTCAGCTCAGGGATTCAAGGTACTAGTTGATGGTTAGGTTTTTTTGGTTATTGTTCTGTTTTGTTTTGTTTCTGTTATGGAAATGAAATTGCCCTCATGAAAGCAGTTTGTCCTTTAACCACAGGGGAACTACAAACAAAAGAGGTCTCCAGGGTCACTGGATCTTCCTTCTGCCAGCCAGTATGGGACCCTCCCATTTCCCAAGATCCAAAGAATTATTTTCAGTTTTTTTCCACTTCAGTTTTCTGGGTCCCAAATACATTCCTGTAACCAAGGCTACGGCAGTTGACAGTGCCACTCAGAGAAAAGTCATGCTTGACAAACTAGATAGTCTTTCTCATGGACAATTTTTCATCTGA
>NW_007026212.1:0-842 GCF_000164805.1 Carlito syrichta
AGAGTCCGAGGATATTGCAAAATATTGTCCTTCTTGGGCAACTACAATGCATCTTCATCTCAGGATTTCTAGAATATGCATGCAGACTGAGTTCAAAATGCTGGATGAATTTCACAGCAAGTTCAAGAGCACTATATAATCACAGCAAGTTCAAGGGCACTGCATGTGTCTCAACTCTGCCAGAGCCTCTCCTAATGGTGAGGCATACGGTAAGACCACAGGTCACAAGTTCCACAGCATCCGAGTCCACCCACCATGGGACCACACCCTCATGTTCATCCTCTGTCCTTTCTGTCTGTGTCTGTCTATCATTACTATCTACCTATCATCTATTACCTTCTGTCATATATATCCATCATTATCTATCACATCAATCATTATCATCTATCTTCTCTATCATCTATTGATCATCTACCTATCATCTATCTGTCATCTATCAATCTATCATTTGTCTGTTTTATTTCTATCTATCTATCGATCTATCGGCAGACCTTGGGAACACAGCTAGCCCAGCCTTCCCATCCCATCATGATAACCATCAGTCAGAATACAGGAACCAGTCCTGCACCAATCTATTCTGCCTGTCTGTCTATGTATCTATCTATCTATCTACTATTTATCTATCTACTATTTATCTCTTTAATCTATCTACTATCTATCTATCTATTTATCTCTTTAATCTGCTATCTATCAACCTATCTATCTCTATCTTAATCTATTATATGTCTATCTATAATCTATCATCTATCTGTCCGACCATCCAGCCATTCATCCATCCACCCTTCTCCTTTCATTCAGTTGTTATCTGCCTGTTGTTCCAACCTCTCCACCCTGAGTCTGAT
>NW_007026213.1:0-472 GCF_000164805.1 Carlito syrichta
CTATGGACCCGCAGTCCCTGCAGCCCATCAGAGGGAACACCACACCCTTCCACGATGTTCCACGCAGAGGGCTGTGGAGGGCTGGGCCCTGCATCCAGGCTGGGGTGACAACAAGAGGCTGATGGACTCAGAGGCAACACTGGATGCAAAAAAAGCTCGAATTGCCCAACTTCATCGAAACTCCTGTAGACCAAACAACACCCTCCCCAAAATACTAAAGGTTAAAAGGTCACCTAGTAAAACAGTGGGGATCTTTGAAGCTTGTTTTTTTTTTTTTTGTCAGATGCCTACTTGGAAACTCAACAGTAGCAGAGACAGAAATAGAGTTCTTCTAAGGGAGATGGTGGTGCTGTGATAGATCACTGAGTATGGTCCACTTTAAATCCATCCAAGTTGCTGTGAAGTTCATATGTTTGTCCTACTTTATGGCTGCATAATATTCCATTGTATTTATGTACCACTTTTTTTTTTA
>NW_007026214.1:0-616 GCF_000164805.1 Carlito syrichta
CTAGACAGCGAGAGTGGCGCTGGGACCCAACAGAGGACTTCAGCCAGAAATGGAACCAGCGTCTCTGAGGGGCGGGTGCCCAGAGCCTCCCTGTGTGACCGGCGGCTTGATGCCGGGTGCCCGGGCTGGAGACAATGCAGCCGGGGAGGGATCTGGAGGGGGCTGGGACCGGAGACTTCCACACACGAGTAGAACGGCAGCAGTGGGGCGGGGGCGCAATATCTGGCCTTGCGTGGGACTGAAGTTCCCGGGCCTGCCCCCAGCGCGGTTGGTGGTGGGCTGGGGGATGGGGGTAGCGAAGTGATAGCCTTTTTGGGGAACTCACGTTCAAAGAATCTCACAAGTTCACCTATGCCGTCGCCATCTTGCCCCGTCTCTCCCCTAGATTATTTTTAAATGAAATCATTATAAATCAAATTTGTTAAAGGAGAAAACATGTATTCCTTTTGAACTATAAGTAGCGTCGTCTTACACAGATGGAATAATGGTGGACATTAGTGTACAACAAAGCTAACAAACATAAATATTTTCTATTTGATATTTGTGGGACTCAAAACACAGTACAATATGAATTAAAGTTATTGCTACTAACATTTTCATTTAACTTTCTACAACT
>NW_007026215.1:0-946 GCF_000164805.1 Carlito syrichta
CCTTTGGGAGGCTGAGGTGAGTGGATTGCCTGAGCCCGTGGGTTCGAGACCCGTCTGAGCAACTTGGAGAGACCTCATCTCTACAATAAATCAAAAATGAGCCGGGCGTGTAGCGCGCCCCTGTAGTTCCGGTTACTCGGAAGGCTGAGGCGGAAGGATCGCCGGAGCCCAGCAGGTCGAGGCTGCGGTGGCCGGGAGCGGCCACTGCACTCCAATCTGGGTGACAGAGGGAGACTCTGACTCAAAAAAAAAAAAAAAAAAAAACAGGGGAAACAATCTCCATCCCATCAGGTCATTGTGAACCTTAAATGAAATAATATAGGTGAGATTCCTGGTATTCAAACAACCTGAAGCTTTTATTGAGGTCCATTTAATATGAAGCAGAAGTCTCATAAGTTTCCTAAAGAATGCGTCCTAAGGCATTCATCAAAATGTTTTCAAAAGGAGGCAATTTACTCAATATGTTTTTTTTAAAACATCCTTCATAAAATACAGTTTATTTAGAAAGTAAGTTAGAAGTCGCAAATATCTGTCTGGGGATGGGGAAACACCTCTTATCAACAGGGTGCCTGAATGAAACATAATTGTACACCTAACCCTTAACTGTACCCCACAAAATCATAATAAAAAATATTGATAAAAAAAAAAAAGAAAAAGAAAGTAAGTTAGAGAAAGAGAGAGAGAGAGGAGATTCACCTCCCCAAGGTAGGGGAGGAGGCCCAAGCCAGGAAACATGGCAACAGACATAGCTCAAAGAATACATGGCCACACCAGAGTCTAGTAAAGCAATGGCCTCAATATGTTTTAAAAATAAAAGAATGCCAGGCTCGGTCGCTCAGCCTGTAATCCCGCGCCTTTGGGAGGCTGAGGTGAGTGGATTGCCTGAGCCCACGGGTTCGAGACCCACCTGGGCAACTTGACGAGACCTCATCTCTACATTAATCAA
>NW_007026215.1:1059-7561 GCF_000164805.1 Carlito syrichta
CCACTGCACTCCAGTCTGGGCGGCAGAGTGAGACTCCAACTCAAAAAAAAAAGAAAAGAAGATAAGGAAGCAAATGCCATTTATACTACTTTCCTTCCCTTGCACCTGTCACTTGACACCTCTATCTTGAACAGGCCATATTTCTTCATTACACTGAAAGCACCTCAAATGCTGGGCCTATGTCTCATTTCTGGTCTTTCCAAAACTAGCACAGTGTCTAGCACAGAATATGCCCTTCTTTGTGGTGGGCTACCACTACTGGCAAAATTAAATCCCAGGGCTCTTATTAGTGAATGTTCTCTTTTTGCATAAGGCTCTGCCTATGATCGTGATGAAGCATGTTTGCATCAATGGTATCCAGAAGTGGAAGAGAGATCTGTTTTCAAAGTAAGTTGAGGCAAAGATCAGCAAGAATAAGAAACACAACTGGAAAAAAAAAAAAAGGCATTTCCTAAAAGGCCAGGCGCAATAGCTCACACCTGTAATCCCAGCACTTTAGGAGGTCGAGGTGGGAGGATTGCTTGAGCTCAGGAATTCAATACCAGCCTTGTCTCTACGAAACATCAAAAAAATTAGCCAAGGCCTGGACTAGGTGGCTCAGCCTGCAATCCCACTACTTTGGGAGGCCAAGGTCAGTAGATTGCCTCAGCCTCTGGGTTTAAGACTAGCCCAGGCAACTTTCGAGATCTCATCTCTACAATAAATAAAAAATTAGCCAGACATGGTAGCCCGCGCCTGTAGTTACGTCTACTTGAAAGGCTGAAGCGGGCCGGGCTCGGTGGCTCAGCCTGTAATCCCAGCACTTTGGGAGGCCGAGGTGAGTGGATTGCCTGAGCCCGCAGGTTCGAGACTCGCCTGGGCAACTTGGCGAGACCTCATCTCTACAATAAATCAAAAATTAACCGGGCGTGGTAGCGTGCGCCTGCAGTTCCAGCTACTTGGAAGGCTGAGGCAGACGGATTGCCAGAGCCCAGCAGGTCCAGTCTGGGTGACGGAGGGAGTCTCCAACTCAACAAAAAAAAAAAAAAAAAAGAAAGGCTGAAGCGGAAGGATTGGAGAACAGCACACAGCACATCGATGCTGGGGTAGCCATGAGTGTGCCACTGCACACCAGCGTGGGTGACAGAGACTCAAACAAAAAAAAAATTTAAAAATTGGCCAGGCATGTTGGTGCATGCCTATAGTCCCAGTTACTTGGGAGGCTAAGACAAGAAGATTGCCTGAGTCCAGGAGTTCAAGGCTGTGGTGAGCCATGATCGTGCCACTGCACTCGAGCCTGGGTGACAGAGTGAGACTTTGACTTGAAAAAAAAAATTTTTAAGAAAGAAAAACAATTGGGATATTTTTAGAGTCAATGTATCACTCTACAGATTGCTTATTATTTTCTTTCTTTCTTTTTTTCTTTTGAAAGAAAGAAAGGCTGGATTGCAGTGGCAAGCTCACAGCCACCCCAGTGTCGACTTGCTGGGCTCCGCGATCCTTCAGCCTCTGCCTTCCAAGTAGCCAGAACTACAGGAGCATGCTACCACATCCGGCTAATTTATGATTTATCGTAGATACGAGGTCTCGCCAAGTTACCCGGGTGGGTCTTGAACCCGCGGCTCAGGCAATTCACTCGCCTTGGCCTCCCAAAGTGCTGGGATTATAGGCTGAGCCACCGAGCCTAACCTGCATATTATTTTCAAAGGGAGAAATGTATCTTCATGATGGAAAGACCCAGAGATCATTTACTCAACCAAGTGACTAAATTTGACATCCCTCATGAAGGACCAGGTGCGTGTAATATAAAACACCCAGCATCACATATGAAATAGTCTGACCAAAAACATTTTGTCTTGAAATTTTTTTTTTTTTTTTTTTGAGTTGGAGTCTCACTCTGTCGCCCAGACTGGAGTGCAGTGGCCGCTCCCGGCCACCGCAGCCTCGACCTGCTGGGCTCCGGCGATCCTTCCGCCTCAGCCTTCTGAGTAGCCGGAATTACAGGCATGCGCTACCACACCCGGCTGATTCTTTGATTTATTGTAGAGATGAGGTCTCGCTGCCCAGGCGGGTCTCGAACCCGCGGGCTCAGGCAGTCCACTCACCTCAGCCTCCCAAAGGCGCAGGATTACAGGCTGAGCCACCGAGCCCGGCTTGTCTTGAATTTAATCAAGCCTTTAGACTGAGCATCCAGTATACAAGAAATATAGGTAATGAAGAAACAAGGTAGGTCACACCAAGAGGAAATAATCATATAAATCTAGAAACAGGAACACTAGTCTTGTCCCTTTAAAAAGTCTATGTTATGAAAAAAGAAAAAAAGTTGAAGCACTGTTCCAGATTAGAAAAGGCTAAAAAGGCTAACAGTCAACAGCAACATATGAATAAATTTTGATTGGCTCCTGCTTTTATTTGTTTTATTTTATTTCATTATTATTATTATTTTGAGTTGGAGTCTCACTGTGTCGTCAAGACTTGGCATGGCCACCCAGCCTCGACCTGCTGGATTCAGGCGATCCTTCCGCCTCAGTCTTCCAAGTAGCTGGGACTACAAGCATGCGCCACCATGCCCGGCTAATTTTTTGATTTATTGTAGAGATGAGGTCTCACCAAGTTGCCTGGACTCGTCTAGAACCCATGAGCTCAGGCAATCCTCTCACCTCGGCCTCCCATAATGCTGGGATCATAGGCGTGAGCCACTGTGCCTGGCAAGCTCCTGGTTTTAAAAATAGTAATGACAGACTGGGCTCAGTGGCTCAACCTGTAATACCAGCACTTTGGGAGGTGAGGTGAGTGGATTGCCTGAGCCTGCAGGTTCGAGATCAGCCTGACCAACTTGGCAGGCCCTCATCTCTACAATAAATACAAAATCAGCCAGGTGTGGTAGGGCACGCCTGTAGTTCCAACTACTTGGAAGGCTGTCGGAGCCCAGCAGGTCGTCACTGGGGTGGCCTATGAGTGTGCCACAGCTCTCCAGCTTGGGTGACAGAGTAAAGACTCAAACTCAAAAAAATAGTAATAATAATTATAGAAGACTTTGGACGGACAGTTGAGGAAATCTGAACACAGTCTGGTTATTTAATGACATAGTGAAATGATTATTAACTTTCTCAGGATGTTAATTATCCCACAGTTATATAAAAGAATGCCCATATTTTTTAAAAATGCAAGTCAAAGCTCAGAAGTGTCTGTGATTACTTTCAAAGGGTTTAGCTCACCAGCCCAAAAAATATATTTCTCTACATGCATACACACATATACACAGAGGTTGAAGAAGGAAACGAGGCAAAATAAACAATTACTGAGTCTGGATGGTGAGCATAATGGTATTCATTATACTATTGTTTCAGTTTTTGTGTATGTTTTAAAATGTTTCCTAATAAATGTTAGAAAATACGTAATAAGCAAGCTATTCTTCTCCACCCAGAATGGAAATTTCTTTCTCTTGTATTTAATAATAAAAATAAATTATTGGCCAACCCCTTCAGGTCCCCTCCCATTGTGGGAGATTTTCTGTCCTCTCACTAAATCCCGCTTTAAAAAAAAAAAGTTATAAAATTCTTGTCCTAATGCATTGGACTAGTTGCTGGAGACTACTGAGGACTCAAACACCGCTTTATAAAAGCTTTTAGGGGGCCAGGCTTGGTGGCTTATCCTGTAACCCCAGCAATTTGGGAGACTGAGGCGAGTGGACTGCCTGAACCCGCGAGTTCGAGACCAACCCAGGCAACTTGGCGAGACCTCATCTCTACAATAAAAATAACAAATTAGCCGGGTGTAATAGCACACGCCAGTAGTTCCAGTTCCAGCTACTTGGAAAGCTGAGACAAGTTAGGATTTCCTTAACATTTTAATTTTTTTTGTAAAGTAAAATCCTTTATCTTGTTTCAGTTGGACTCCAGTAGAGAAACAGAAAAACCAAGATCTCATCTGATACGACAGCTATTGACCCTTTTCATGGGTTTAAACCTACCCTTAAGAAGTTCAGCTTACCCAGGTTCAGTGGCTCAGCCTGTAATCCCACGCTTTGGGAGGCCAAGGTGAGTGAATTGCCTGAGCCCACGGATTCGAGACCCGCCTGGGCAACTTGGCGAGACCTCATCTCTACAATAAATCAAAAAATTAGCCGGGTGTGGTAGCGCGCGCCTGTAGTTCCAGCTACTTGGCTGGGAGCGGCCACTGCACTCCAGTCTGGGCGACCGAGTGAGACTCCAACTCAAAAAAAAAAGTTCAGCTTTGAAGAAACAGCTACCATAGGAAGGTGGTGACAACGACAGACTTCTAGGAAGTAAATTTTCCTACCTGCTGCAACCACTACCTGGCCTCACATGAGCATCCTGTACTTAACTCAACCACCTCTGTTTATGGGTGCCGATTGATGCAAGTCAATACACCCAAACCCAGAGTCTCTGCTCTTCAGAAAGCAGTAATGGATTCTTCGCCCAGGTTCACATAATTGAGGGACTTCAACCAGCAATAAAAATAACTTTGGATAAACCTTACAACCTACTGGGCATGGTGGCTCACGCCTATAATCCCAGCACTTTGGGAGGCTGAGGTGAGAGGATTGCCTGAGCTCACAATTTCGAGACCAGCCTGGGCAACATGGCGAGACCTCACCACTACAATAAACCAAAAAATTAGCCGGGCAGGTGGCACGTGCCTGTAGTTCCAGCTACTTGGGAGGCTGAGGTGGAAGGACTGCCTGAGCCCAAACAGGCCAGGGCTGTGGTGGCTATGAGCATGCCACTGCCCTCCAGCCTAGGTGGCAGAGTGAGATTCTGACTCAAAAACAAAACAAAACAAAACAAAAACCTTACAACCTGTGGTGTTGCTTCTACTTATATAAAGATAGACCAGTCATTTGATGTCAGCCAAGTTTTTGTTTTAAATAGTGATTCGGGTGACATGTAAGAAACACAGGTAACAAGGGCTATAAAGAATGGTTTATGTCATCTGGTTATTCCACTATCCCTGTTGCTGGGAACAGCAATGAGAAGTAGAAGCAGATGAAAGCAGCAAAAACAAATCAAAACTACACACATCAGCTACTTCTATACCTTCCTGAACAAGTTTACTAGAGGATAAACTTGACAAATTAGAGCTTTTCCAAAGGTAGGTAGCAAGAGAGTTAAAAGTTTGTGGCCAGGTATGGTGGTTCACGTTAGAGGTGAGCCGCACTTGTGGGAGGCCTAGGTGGAAGGATCACTTGAGGCCAACAAACATCTCATCTGGTATGACAGCTATTGATCCTCTTCATGGGTTCTAATCTATCCCTAAGAAGTTCAGCTTTGAAGAATCAGCTACCACAGGAAAGTGGTGACAACCACAGACTTCCAGGAAGTACATTTTCCTACCTGCTGCAACCACTACCTGGCCTCACATGAGCAGCCCTTATGGAACTCAAGCACCTCCGTCTATTGGTGCTGACTGAGTTTGAGACCAGCCTGGGCAACACGGCAAGACCCCGTGTCCAATAAAAATGAAAAATAAAAGTTTGTGTTTTCGGGAAAACACAGATGTGAAGCGTCAGTCTGAACAGCCGTCCCAAGAAGTCTCAACGAATGGATTCCCCCCAGAACCCAAAAGACCACAGCAAGGCCGACATAAAGCGAACCTTAAGGCTCAATATATACGAAAAGGTGAAAGAGGCGGCTTCCTTTTGGGGTTTGGAAGGAAAGTGAGTCCAACGTATTAGAGAAAGAACGGGCAAGTCTCACCTAGGTACAAGGAGGCGTTGTCTTTCTTGACGTTGTCATCCAAGTAGGTGGGTCCCAGGGTGTAAATAGGCGTGGAGCCCATTCCAATGAGGATCTGTGCGCAAACGAACAAAGCCACATAGACCCAGTGGCTGTTGCCTCCCGAGTCCTTGGGGCAGGCGGGGGGCTCCGAGGCGGCCGTGGAGTTGCCGTTCTGACACAGGCCGTCGTTGGGGGCCGAGGCGTTCAACTCCTGGACCTGGTAGGGAGGCGAGACGAAGTGGGGCAAGGCGAAGAGGGCCGCCCCGAAGGCGATGAGGAGTCCGCCCACGGCCAGCCACAGGGGCCGCCGACCCCGGCCGCCGAAGTAGCTGACGAACACCACCACCACCAGGTTCCCGATGTCGAAGCAGCTGACCAGCAGCCCCGACTCGGAACTCTTGAGGCTGTAGCGCCTCTCGATGGTGGTGATCACGCTGCTCAGGTACCCGGAGACCATCAGCGCCTGGATGAAGGTCAGAAAGCACATGCAGACCAGGAAGCAGCGGGAGTCGGTGAGGACCGCGTAGAGGCACCTTCTCTCCGGCGGCGTGGCCAGCGGGGGCGACGCCGAGACGGCCTTGCCGACGTCCGCCCCGTGGCCACAGCCCACGGGCCCCGCCATCGCCGCCGAAGTGGACGGGGCGGAGGGGCTGGGCGCCAACGGGTCCGGGCCCTGCTCCGCCTCCGGGACGTCTACACTCGCGGGACGGCGGCTGGGCCGGCAGGGGGCGCTGCTCAGGGCCGGCAAACTCTTGGACCTGAAGGGCTCCGGCTCACACCTC
>NW_007026215.1:8069-11607 GCF_000164805.1 Carlito syrichta
CGCAGGCGGGCGGCGGAGACGCGGACCTGGCCCGCCCCGCCCCTTCTGCCTTAAACCGTGCCTTTGCTCGCGTGTGCTAATGATGATCCCCCTGGCCGCTCTGATCCAGAGGCGGCGTCTTTTATCCGCGCGAACTGACTGCAACCGTTTGGTACTCCCACTCCACGACTCAAAATGGAAAATGCCCAAAAGAACAAAGCAAAGTTTTTTGGGTTTTTTTGTTTGTGTGTGTGTGTGTGTGTGTGATACAGACACACAATATATTGTCTCAATGTAAGGGGGAAAAAAAAAAAGGAAAGGGGCTAGGAGGGGGACCTAGAGTGTAGAAATGTGTGTGCACACTGGTGCCCTGGCACGTGTGCGCGACTAGATGCGAATCTGTCCGCTCCATCGGAGACGCGCATTCAAAGCCAAAGGCAGCAGCAAAAAGGTCAACGTGCTCGCCTCTTTATTCCCAACACTAAAAATAACTCCCTGCCCGGAAGAACTATTCAATTACAAATACCAGGGGCATTCGAGGCTGTGGCCCACACTAAGTCGCGGCGCGCGGTATCAAGGGAAAGCGAAAATCAGTTTGATTGCGGAGGGCGAGGGAAGCCGCCACCAGACAAAGAGACACGGGCACGCTGTCCCCGAGAGCGCGGGGAGTCCACGGAGCCCGCTGGGCACTCGCGGGCGGGCGAACGCGCGGGGAAGCGTGCTGTTTGCTGAGCGCACGCGGCGAGCGTGGGCCCGGGGTGCGGGCGCGGCCACACACACGCGTGCGCGCGCGCGCATCCGGTGTGCACGCGTTGGGGCCGCTCTCGCCATCCCACACCCGGCTTGGATTCGGGGGGGGGTCGAAAACAGGTGTGCCCCGGGGTGAGTCCCCGCCCCTAATCTTGGGGACCCCCCAACTCCACTTCTCCGGCCGGGAGGGTTATGCACCAGGTGAGAAAGAGCCGGACTCCGCTGCACGGGGTTGCATCCTGCGGCGCGCCTTTGTGATGCTGCTGAGAAGAGAAAGGAGGAAGGGGTAAGGCCGAAAGGGCCAGCCGGGTTCCCAGATTCCCGGCCTGCCAGCCGCTCACAAGCCTGGGCTTCCCCGCCGCCGGCTCGCCCGGGCGCCTTCCCGGGGAAGCCCAGCAGCCGCTGCGTCGCGGAGCCGGGGAATCCCGGCAGAATCCCTCCCCGCGCGGGGGTCGTCCGAGCCCCCGCCTGGGCGAGCACCCTCACCGCGGCGCAGACTCCGATGGACACACGGATCCCGGCAGGGAGCTCTCGGAGCAGGCGTGGAATCCCAGGGACATCCCCTGCGCGCGCGCACGCGCACACACACACACACACACACACACACACACACACAGCCCTTGGGAGGACAGGACCGCCGGCGACAGCTCGGCGCACAGCCGCCGCTACTCACTAGCGAGTGTGTCCGTCGGTCCGCGTGGCTGAGTGGCGCGGCGGGAGGTGGGAACTGTTAGGGACGGGGATAGTTGGGAGCCTCTTGGGGAGGCGACCTCTGCCCGGCCGCCGAGAAATCGATCAGTGAATGAGACTGTGACTCGGGCTGAACTCTTCCCCCCACCCCTCGCCTCTCACCCGAGCCTCTCCTCCTCTCCAAACAGACACACGCGCGCAGAGACGCGCCCGAGAGGAGCGGCCGAGGGCGCAGGCGCGCAGGCAGCCACCCAGGCCGGCCCGCCGGCCCCCACCCACCCGCCGCCCTTCACCTGCGCTGCTGGGGAACAGAGTCGCGCCAAAGCCCGGAGGAAGCCGGTCCCTAAAATACCAGTCAAGTCAGAGGCGGAGGCAGAGGGCCCCCTCTGAATAAAGAAATTGTTTCTGATCGTATATCCCGTGCCTTGGGCACCCACCGTGTCTCCCCCACCGTGGTGGGTTCTGGGACCAAAGATCAACAAGACAAGATTCCTGGTCTGAGGAAATCTCCGTCTTGCGGGGAAAATACTCATGTAAGGCTTGAAACAACGCCATACATTCTACACAGTGTGCTACTGAAAGATTTGATATCCATTATCCTTCATTTTCAGGCAGCAGGAAAAGCATATGCAAAGTGGAAAGCAGGTGTGCCCCCGGGTGAGCCCGGTCACGGTGCTGTGAGTCAATGGGCAGATGAGTTGGCAGAGGACTAGACTGCAAGAGTGGCCTGGTGGGAAAGGATACCAAGGGTTTCCTAAGTTGAGACCTGTCCGTACTGAGGGGTCAGTGACATTCTGATTTCCTCATCAGAAAGCTGGCTTTGGCAGCGAAGGTTGGACTGACACCAGGTCACACTGTGGACACAGAGGCAAGTTAGGAGGCAGCCTCAAAGCACAATGTGATGAGGCAATGACAGGGGGGATGGAGAGGAGGAGACGCCGCTGATGCAATCTGCAGGAGGAGAAAAGCGGCCAATGTAAGATGATTCCCAAGTTTCACACTTGGGTGACTAAGTGCATGGTAGCCAATAAAAACCCAGGGATAGGCCGGGCATGGTGGTTTACACAGGCAATCCCAGCACTTTGAAAGACCAAGTTGTGAGGAAATCTAGACTAAAGATGGGTCCTGAGAACACCAAGATCTAGGAGGAGAGGGGAAAAGTTAAAGAAGAGGTCTAGAAGCAATGGGCAGAGAAACACAGGACGAGTCAGAAAAGATAAAAGAGCAGACGACTTCAAGAAGGAAGGGGCCAGATGCATACAGGCTGCAGAGAAGTCAAACAGGATGAAAAACAAGGTACCTGAGGACACTTGTGACCTTTGACCCTGCAGGATAGTGGCCTCACTGAGGAAAGAGAGTTGCTCACAAGTAAGTGCCAGTGACTGTGCTGGCCATTGCTACCAGGCTCGGGCCACTCCTTTGGCCCAGGCCTTATCCAATGAGAACATTGTCTCTATTTTACGGACATTTCGAGTGAAGAGAAATAAAGTAACTTCGTAAAGACATGCAGCTAATCTGTGTGATGATATGAACTCGTGTGTCCCAAAAATGTATGCTTTAAACCTGTTTTTGTTTTGTTTTGTTTTTTGAGTTGGAGTCTCACTCTGTGGCCCGACTGGAGTGCAGTGGCCACTCCCTGCCACCACAGTCTCGACCCGCTGGGCTCCGGCGATCCTTCCGCCTCCTTCCAAGTAGCTGGAACTACAGGCGCGCTCTACCATGCCCAGCTAATTTTTTATTTATTGTAGAGGTGAGGTCTCGCCAAGTTGCCCAGGTGGGTCTCGAACCCGCAGGCTAAGGCAATCCACTCACCTCAGCCTCCCAAAGCGCGGGATTACAGGCTGAGCCACCGAGCCCGGCTGCTCTTAACCTCTTAACACTAACTCTTTATCCCCCAACTCCCGTCAATGGGTAGCATCTTGACTCAGTGTACCTGGCATCTGTATGTGGAGGCTAAAGCAACTTCATCTTGGATGCCCATCTGCCACATTGACTTCTGATTAACCACGGTTCCAGTTTATCTATTGTTTCTGATAAGAGCACATATTTACTGCAACTACTGCCCTGGTCAAAACAACCCTAATGTTATTGTATTTCTTTTTTTTTTTTTTTTTTAGTC
>NW_007026216.1:0-449 GCF_000164805.1 Carlito syrichta
CACTTGACACTTAGCTCTTGTCTATGGTAAAGTTGAATGTTCATGACAGAACCATGTGGCCTGTAAAGCCTAACATGTTGGCTGTTTGGACCTTTATAGAAAAATTGCATGTGCTTGTTCTAGAACACTGAGAAACATAAAATTGTAATGCCAAAGGACACCTGATTAAGTCTAAATGGGGAGAACCCAAGTCCAGTTTTGGACGGAAGGATTTTTGATGGTTGCCATTAATATTGAACTTGTAGATTTGCATGCTACTGAAGTCAATGGATCCAGTATCGAATCTGAAAAGATTCTTCCCCAAACCTAACTTGAGCATTACAGAAGAGGCCAAAGAAGTCTGGTGAAATGCGGTCAGAATGTACTTCTAGAAGGGAGTTGGAAAGGGGCAGAATTTCTAGAGAAGGTAATGTCATGAATTAAGCCAAGCATGTATTGCACTTAACATT
>NW_007026217.1:0-1157 GCF_000164805.1 Carlito syrichta
AAAATATGTGGTAGGTAGGAACAATGCCATATTATGCAGTCACAACGAGAACAAACTCACGAAGTTCACGGAAACCTGGATGGAGTTAGAGTCTATACTACTGGGTGACCTTTCACGGAAGCAACAACTGAGTATCTCATGTACTCACTCATAAGTGGACCTTGAACAACCATCATAATAACGACAACAAAAAAGATTTTCAGAGTTGGGAGATGCAGGGGAGGGGGAGGGGCAGGACTTGCAGTCGTTGGATTGTGCCCGGGGTGCCGGGACGTTCGGGGACAGGCCTGAACAACAAGGGTTCCTGTAAAATGAATATTAATATATTTCACCTGAATTGTACCCTACCTCTTTGAAATTACAAATTAAGAAGCAAAAGTTTACACCAGAACCCTGAATCCATAGCCAGTCGTTAGAAAGAACTTCTTGTTGCTGAAGCCTTAATCGCTTTTTTCCACACCGAAATAAAAACACAAACCCTTATTTTATTGAAACGTGCTTAGATAACATATCCTGTTGCTGATTGTTAGTTAACTTATTTTTGAAATGTATCCCAGTTGACTGACTGGATATGTTTCATTGACGACAGCAACTGTGTACTACTACTTCAAATGCATTCTCCAGATGTGTGTCTCTTTCCCTGCGGAGGTATGTGGAGATTTCTGGCATGTTTTCTTTCTGACCACGTTTGCGTGTTTCCCGGTGTTAATGTTACGTTGGAGTTGTTGCGGGGTGTCAGACACCTACTCTGCACAATGAATGGTACCTGCTGTCAATCTCTTTATTGTGGGGGCGGGGCTCCGGGTCTCTCGCCACTGTGAGGCTGCAGCGCCCTGGCGTGAGGACGGCGCTTCGCGTCCGGGCCGCGTGACCTGCTGGGTTGACGCGATCCTTCCTCAGAATCCTGCCTGCGAGCACCGAGGCGCAACGCGGTTCAGCCTCCCGGGCCGCGGCCTCCCACGGAGTGCTTCGGACGCCCGCGCTGCGGGACCCCAGAGTGTGGCTCGCTGCGACCGGGACGACCGCGGAGCTGGGCCCCCCGCTGGCTGCGGAGCTGGGCCCCCCGCTGGCGGCGGAGCTGGGCCCCCCGCAGCGGCGGAGCTGGGGCCCCCCTACCACGTCGAGGGAACGTGAGTCAGGCCGCTCTGGACATGGAA
>NW_007026218.1:0-963 GCF_000164805.1 Carlito syrichta
CTGAATTTGCACTTAAAGAGGCTTGAAAGTAACTTCTCATGCTCCTTGATTTCTTGCCACAAAATCTTTTAAAAGCTTTCTTTTTAAAGAGGTGCTTTAAGTTTCAATTAATTGCATGTTTTCCATAAACAAACTCTTATCTCAAGCTTTAGAGACTATTTTTTAAAAGCAGTATTAATAGAGCAAGTAACATATGAGTGCTTGTGATACTGACAAAAGCTAGGGATTAGAAATATTCATTAAGGATGCTTTAAACACTGCAATTCCAGTACTCCAAGTGAAAAAAAGTGACCTATTTTCTCTGCTTTCTTGGCATAGTTATATATCTTACTACATATATCCTTGGCATATTTAGATCTATTGTAGATGTATAGAAAATTATTGTAACAGATAATTTGTTCCTCAAACAAGTGTAAATGATGAAAATAAAGACTGACATCTAATTTTAAAATGCTTTCACTTATAAATGTGACATCTGAGTAGACTGTGAACAGGCATACCATGATCAAAAAATTATTTATAAGTAACTCCTCAGAGCAATTTAATGACAATTTAGTTAAACAAATGGGGTAAATCTGAAACTTAGCACTGGCAGGAATTAGCATCATTTGCAGAAATAAAAGAAACAGAATGTGATGTTCTTCCACTGCAAAGGCTAAGATAATTGTACACTATAGCCCAGGCTTCAGTTCTTCTCTCCACCTGATGTCCTGCACAAGTTGGTTTTGGAGAGAACCAGGAAGAAACACGCTTAACTCTTACCACAGTCTGAATGTGTGTCAGAATATTGGTGGCAACCAGGACTAGTGTTGAAGCCAGTCGTCAGATCCCAGGAGTCAGTATCACTGAGGTTGGGCCAGAGAGCTGGAAGGGGTGTTTTTGTCAGCATTCTGCTCAAGGTCTACAAACCCTGATTCCAATGACTGCTTCTTACTAAGTCACGTGTGGGCTGAGAGCTTAAAT
>NW_007026219.1:0-768 GCF_000164805.1 Carlito syrichta
GGGTTGTTTCTCACCTTTGACAGTTTTGAAGAATGCTGCTATGAATTTGGATTTCTAAGTCTCTAGTTGAGACCATGTTATCAGTTCTTTTGGGTATATATTCAGAAGAGGAATTTCTGGATCATAGGGTAATTTTCTGATTAATTTTTTGAGGAACAGTCATACGACTTCCCACACAGCTGCATAGTCTTAATTCCCTCCAGCAATGCATGAAGTTTCCAGTTTCTCTACAACTTGTCAACACTTGTTATTATCTGATTTTTGTTTTTTTCAATAATAGCCATCCTAATAGGCATGAAATGGTAACTCATTGTGATTTTGGTTTGCATGTCCTTAATGACTAGTGATGTTGAACATATTTTCAAATGCCTCTTGTGTATTTGCATCTCTTCTTTGAAGAAATGTCTATTCAATTATTTTACTCTATTTTAAGATTAATTTACTTTATTACTGTCATAAGATATATATATATATTCTGGATGTCAATCTCTTATCAGATATAGAACTGGCAAATATTTAATCCCATTCTGTGGGTTTTCACTTGCTTTTTATTTTTTATTTTTATTTTTTGAGTCAAAATTTCACTCTGTTGCCCAGGCTGGAGTGCAGTGGCATGCTCACAGTCACCTCACCCTCAACCTGCTGAACTCACGTGATCCTTCCACCTCAGTCTTCCAAGTAGCTGGAACTGCAGTGTGCGCTACCATGTCCAGCTACTTTTTTTGATTTATGTAGAGACGATGTCTTACCAAGTTGCCCAGGCTGGTC
>NW_007026220.1:0-1023 GCF_000164805.1 Carlito syrichta
GAGGAGACACAAGAAGAACTAGGAAGGAGCTGATATCTGAGATAACAGTAATAAAGAACACTGTGAATGAAATAAATAACAAATTGATAAGCATGGAAAGCAGAATTACCCAAGCAGAAGAAAGAATCTCAGAGCGTGAGGACCAAAATATAGAAATAACCCAAACTCTTAAAAACACAGAAAATAAGCTCAAAAAGACAGAACAAAACCTTCAAGAGATGAGTGACTACCTCAAGAGGCCTAACCTAAGAATAATCGGACTCCCTGAGGCAGAAAGAGAAACAGAGACCACATTGGAACAAACTTTCCATGAGATCATTCAAGAAAATTTCCCTTATCTAATCAGTGATACAAAAATTCAAACACAAGAGATTCAGAGAACCCCCGCAAGACAACAAATGAGAAGACCAACTCCTAGACACATAATAATTCGCCTAAATAAAGTAGGCACAAAAGAAAAAATCCTAAAGGCAGCAAGAGAAAAAGGCCAGATCACCCACCATGGAAGACCAATCAGAATAGCAGCAGATTTATCTGCAGAAACCCTGCAGGCTAGGAGAGCTTGGAGCCCTATCTTCAAAGTCCTAAAGGATAAACAATTTCAACCAAGAATAACCTACCCAGCCAAGCTAAGCTTCATCAGTGAGGGAGAATTAAAATCTTTCCCAGATATCCAATCCCTAAGAACTTATGCAGCCACAAAACCATCTCTACATGAAAGACTTAAGAAAGTACTAAACACAGAAGAAAAGGAAAAAAGAACAACGTTCTTCACAAGAGTACAGGGAAAAGAATAAAATATACACGAACCAACCCCAAAAGCAAAAGAAAGACAAAAAAAAAGAAAAAGAAAAAAGAAAAAACCAAGTGGAAGAACAATAACTCAATAAGAACTCCATGGATAGGGATGACTCTCACATTTCAATAATTAGTCTGAATGTGAATGGACTAAACGCACCACTGAAAGACATAGAATGACAAATGGATAAAATATCACCAGGCAACATATACTGCCTTCAAGAA
>NW_007026221.1:0-758 GCF_000164805.1 Carlito syrichta
CCATCATTTGTTCCAAGGGGTAATGATTCCGTTCCGTCGCAGCCACAGTGGGCACCCCGATGCAGGGGAGTCAGAGAAGATTTACCCCCCTGGACAGGATGCCAAGCCCCCGGGGCCACCTGGGCAGTTAAACACCGTTTTACGTTCTCCCCGCATATCAGCCAGGTGCTGGAACGTGTCCACCCATCCTTTAGCTATAGTAACCCGGGTACCGCGTTTTGTGCCCTGGCCAGTAGAAGCCCCCTCAGCTATGGCTTTGTTTAGGCAAAAAAGGGATTTCGGAATTATCGCAGCTATTGTTAGTGCTATTGCCATTGCCACGGCGGCAGCAACCGCTGCGGCCATTTCTCTAACCACCACCATTCAAACGGCGGAGGCTGTTAACAACTTGTCTTCTGCTGTGGCCCAAGCCCTGGATACCCAGAGAAACATAGATAGCACCCTAAAGGCAGGCATTCTTATCTTAAATCAAAGGGTCGACCTTGTTCAAGAACAGGTTGATATTGCCCTGCAGTTAGCTCGTATTGGATGCCAATGGAGCTACCTTGGGCTGTGCGTTACTAATGTGTCTTTTAACAACTACAGCCACGCTGCGGCGCTATCCCATAACCTTTCCAGCTATCTTACAGGTAATTGGTCAGAGAACTTTGATAAGCTGCTTGCAGAACTACGTACACCCATCGTAATCATCAATTCCACCCGAGTAGATACTAAGCTGGGTAAAGGACTCATGGATGGGTCACCACAATTGCATCTCA
>NW_007026222.1:0-1329 GCF_000164805.1 Carlito syrichta
CTAATCTCATGTTGTTGATATTTTTTCACTCTGCCTGCTGAAAATAAATATTCATGTCTAAGAAATGAACACATATCTAATGAAAATACCTGTCTAAGAATGAAAGCAATTATACTAAGGTGATTCATTGAGAGCACTGTCAAATGACTCAAGAAATAAACATGCTTGATTACCAAACTAAGCAGAGACAGTTCATAATCATAAAGAGCAACATATGCCAATTCTTTAAAAATACTTGCTTTAATTTACTAGTCTAAGAATAAACTCTGCATCGGTTTAAGGAAATATAAAAATATTATTTCCACTTTTTCTTTTATAAAAAAATGGATTTAGAGAACATGCTAAAGTCATCCCTAGGAGAAAATTCTACCCGCGTCATTTCCATAATTCTATCCATGTGTAATATATTTTCCCTTTCCATTTTAAATATATTAAATTTGAATCACGTTCACATCAGCTTTTATTTTCAAGGATACTCTTTATGTCTAAAGTAATTAATATATTTTCAAAGTATGTTCATTCTAATGTTTTTTTTTTCCTATTTGGAAATACTAATATTAAGCAGACGACAACATAATTTATTTTTTTCTTTGAAGTAGTGCTTAATGAGATGTTTTGGAGAGAGCTGGAAAAAAAACCATGTGTATTCAGTTACTTCATAGAAAGCCTAGTTTCTGTTATTAAGGAAAAGATATTGTCCCAATTAGGCAAATGTAAATTGATGGTGGAACTACATAAGAAAAATTGTTTATGCACCCAATCTCTGATTGTGAGCCAAGTAAGAATAACCAATAATATGAACTCACTCTTAGATTCTACCTATACTTTGGATACTTGAATGTAAATAGTCTATAGCAGGTTAAGTCTCATTACACACTTGGTGAATAGTCAATTCCAAAATAACATGCTTTACCAAGCACCAGGCGTAGGTCATTGCTACATTCGTTCTTCTGCGTTTGTGAAAGTACATTCAGCCATACTTTTTCGTATGGTTCACTCATTTTCTCAACAACTGTTTGTGTCAATGAAGAGAGAATAGGTGAACCAATTTTATATCTACAATTATAGGAATATTTTAAACATAAAATGATACCCTTAATAAGAAGTGTCAAAGTAAAATTATGTAAAATTTTAAGAGCAATATCTCTTTGCTAAGAGACTATGAATGTAAACATTGGCTACACTCCAGAAACAAGCAGAAGTGTTTTAATATTAACTGAAACTAATTTTATCTATTCTTGTGATTATTTTTCCATTACGATGGAATAACTCTTGTCATTTTGTTACTTGAAATCTACAACGGTGCAATATTTTAAGATTTCAATGTAT
>NW_007026223.1:0-852 GCF_000164805.1 Carlito syrichta
ATAACTTATGTGGCACGAAAATCTATACCATAATAGCGTGTTTGCAGAACATATGAATTATAATACATAATTCTATGATATTTTAAGTGTGGGAAACACATAGATTTTAAAAAGTCCCTTTCTATAGGACCTGAGTCTTTAGAAGGTTTGGGGAATATTATTCTCTTCTCACACACTTATTTGACCATGGAAAGTATTATTCCATGTAATATCTCATAGGACCAGTGTCCCTAATAACACATTTGCAAAAGGTCAAACTGATGATTCTAAAATGTGCTGCCTTTTTGGCAACAATTCTAATGCTTATGTAATTGATAGTAATGTATTAAAATTTTGCAGAACTAAATAACTGTGTTTCATGTATACCCACAAAGCCTTTTTTGGAGATTGAAAATGTCAGACTTACCTTTCTTATAAAATGCCATTATTCTTGACTTCCTCTCCCTGACCCTCAGGGCCCAGTTCAATGTTAATTTGTTGTATATACTCTATGTGGCTCATCAACTTCTATCTTCTCTACCTGTCACTGTGACAATGCAGACTTCCAACGTTTTTGCATAGATTCTTCCATCAGGCCCAGTTCCACTTGTCGCCACAAGTTCACAGGAATGTTAACAAGTTTTGTGACATGCACGTCTTATCATGCTTTTCCTCTCTTTCTAGGACAGTGTCTGTACACAGTAGGTTCACTATAATTGTCTGTGGAATGGTTAAATCAACTGTGCTTGCAAGACTAGGCTATTAAAGTTGGTGTTCCTCACAAACATTTCAGTTGTTGAAAGTACTCCAGATAACCGGGCTCAGTGAGCTCAGCCTGTAATCCCCGCACCATTGGGAAGCTGAGTGAGTGGA
>NW_007026224.1:0-730 GCF_000164805.1 Carlito syrichta
AAGAGAAATTCCAGTTTCTATGACTAGCTTCACTTGTGAATAAAAGGAGAGAGACAGGAGGCAGGGGAAGGTCAGAGAGTAATGCTGCTTCTGAGATCTTCGTTTTGTGTTGTTTTCTGAGCCCCAACCCTATCAAACCTCTATTTCTTTTGTAGAAAACAGGAAAGGAGCAAGAGAGAGATTGAAGAGAAAAAAAAAAACTCAGAATAATATAAAAGACAGGATGAGTTTTAAAAAATAAAACGATAGTTGCTTTAAAAAAGTTTAAACTATAGAGAATTGAAGTTTAGAATCATACTGTTTCTGTAATAATCAGTTGTCAATTACCTTGGCTGAAATCTGATGTCATTTTCGTTTTTAAACTGCTCAGGATCTATCAGAAGTGAATTTGTTCTGTCTCTACTAATTTATAAAAATGAAAAACTATTGTCGTCATAACAGTGTCGGTGACCTGCACTGACCAGGGAAGGGTTAGGACCGCACCGGTGAATCAGAACGGAGAGAAGAAAACTACTCGGAGGCAGCTCTTCTGGGAACAGTCTGGCCAAGACTGAAGCCGATTTTATTCAAACCTTTTCCAACTTATATACCATTTTCTATACCCTCCAGCAATGTGATAATCACTCACTGGGGGGCGTACAAGTTTCGTGCTTTACAAACTATGCATCACAAGACCACCACGAGATCTGCAATTTCCTAGCAAACAATTTAAAATTCCATGATGCCTGCC
>NW_007026225.1:0-750 GCF_000164805.1 Carlito syrichta
ATCCAACTAAAAAAAAAATTATTAAAAATGGAAAGATTAGCCGGGCTTGGTGGCTCAGCCTGTAATCCCGCGCCTTTGGGAGGCTGAGGTGAGTTGATTGCCTGAGCCCGCGGGTTCGAGACCCGCCCCGGCAGTGAGACCTCATCTCTACAATAAATCAAAAAATCAGCCGGGCGTGGTAGCGCATGTCTGTAATTCAGGCTACTCGGAAGGCTGAGGCGGAAGGATCGCCGGAGCCCAGTAGGTCGAGGCTGCGGTGGCCGGGAGCGGCCACTGCACTCCAGTCTGGGCGATAGAGTGAGACTCCAACTCAAAAAAAAAAAAAGTTAATATTTATTTTCCACAGTTATATATGTACATAGTTATAATAAGGACATGTCAAACCAAGGTATTGGTAGTTATGCTTTCTCCTGAGGCCTCTAACCTTGCCTTGCAGATGGCTCCATCTCACCATGTCCTCACATGGCCTGTACTCTGTGCATACATATCCCTAGTGTTTCTCTGTGGACATCCTAATCTCCTTCCTTCTTAGACAGACACCAGTCAAGTAAACTTAGGACCCATCCTGAGTGACCTTATTTTAATGTATTGAACTTTTAAAGTCCCTATCTCCACATGCAATGACATTTAAGGTACTAGGGGCAAGGGCTTCAGCAAAGTAATTTTGGGGTGACAAAATTCAGTTCATAACAAGTTCCTTACATTCTTTAAGCAGATTTTGAACATAAACTGATAGCACTGTGGAAAGGA
>NW_007026226.1:0-751 GCF_000164805.1 Carlito syrichta
AATTGCATATACTTATATAATTCTTACAATAGTTTACAAATGATGTTAAACTTTAAACAAATTAATTTAACAAAATTTAGAAGATCATAGGTTTAATAATGACTATGTTAGAACAGAGAGTTCATAAATGCCTTCTTTTTTCCTCACTCTAGTTTTTTGCTAAACTCCATGATCTTTTAACCTATTTATTTACATATCTACAAACACTTTAAAATGATAATAAATGTTGTTAATGTCTGACTTGTCGGTGACTTTTATATCTTTAGACTCAGAAGAAAAACTCTGAAGGCAAAAGAGCCACCTTTGGCGATATTTATTTTTACAGATCAGAGTGGAACAAGGTGGCCATGGTGAAGAAAAAAAAAAAGTGTCCTCTCAGGATAATTAGTATCCAATTGTATTACTCAATTTGTGTCCTACATTTTGAAAAGTGCTTGGCTAAAGAGAAATCTACTAGTTTCTCCAAAAATTTTAAGTAATATCACTACACCCAAGAAAATAAGTAATAGGGAAAGAATAGCTAACTGGAAATCAGGTCCCAGAAATCATTTTGCAACATCCTGTTAGTAATTGTCAAATTGGCATTGTCAAAGTAATGAGTATATATCTCTCAAGAATCCTGGCAAGAATAAAAAATAATTTGCCAAAAATAGATGGATAATGTCAACCTAGACCTGTCTATGGTTGTAGTTTTCTAAAATGTATTTTAAGTCCTTTGTTGGTGTTCTTTTTGAAAATTGTATCCACGACA
>NW_007026227.1:0-806 GCF_000164805.1 Carlito syrichta
GTGCCTCACACCTGTCGTTCCAGCTCCTTGGAAGGTCAGGGAAAGGCTCACCAGAGTCTGGGTGTTTGAGACCAGCCTGGGCCACATAGCGAGACCTCATCACTCCCCAGAACGCAAACACTTGAGTCATGTTGGCACCCACAGTCCCAGCTACAAGGGATGTGGTGGCCTCCATCCTGGGGCATTTCTTTGTGATGCTCTTGCCTATAGAACATACAAGTCCAGCCCGGACACCATGGCTAACAGCCGTCAGCTCCCACCCTGGGAGGCCAAAGTGGGAGGCTGCCTGAGCCCAGTGGTCACAGATCAGCCCAGGCGACCTGGCCAGACCTCCTCTCCATGAGAGGTCCCCAAAATCGAGTCAGGTGTTGTGGCTCCCAGAGTCCCGGTTGCTCAGGGGATGAGGAGGTTGTACCACCTGAGTCCCTCAGTTCAAGGCCCCAGAAGCCACGATCATGCCGCCACACCTCAGCCCCACTGACAGAGACTCCAGGACAATGGGCCTTCACAGTTCCTCTGCAAAAGGTCCACATGGGTGGGGGATGATGGAGTTATTGGTCTAGGAAGGGGTCACCCACTCCTGAAGGTGGCAGACAGGGCAACTGGAACCTGGGCTGGCAGTGGCATTGCCAGACTGCCTTGTTCGCTCTGTTCCCAATGGCAGCCCTAGCTCTGGGCCGTCCTTTCTTTTAACTCACACACGTCTTTGCTGTGGAGGCATGAGCGTGGAGGGTGGATGCAGGCCTTCTGGGGTGCATGGCTAAAGGTGCAGGATGGACCTGCCTGGTGGCCACCCTTGAAACCTC
>NW_007026228.1:0-3733 GCF_000164805.1 Carlito syrichta
CCAGTTAACTCAGTTGGCTAGCCAGCTGGCTAGTAGGTAGTGACCTAGTTAAGTCAGTTGGCTGGCCAGATGGCTAGCTAATTAAGTCAGCTAGTTAAGTTAGCTGGCTATCCAGGTGACTAAAGAGGTAGAGAGCTAGTTAAGTCAGCTGGCTAGCCAGTTGTATAACTAGTTAAGTCAGCTAGCGTAGTCACCTGGTTGGCCAACTGCCTAGCTCATTTATCAAGTAGTTAATTCAGCCTGCTTACCATCTTCCTAACTACTTTAGTAACCTCATTAAGTCAGTTGGTTAACCTGCTTACTTGCTAGTCAAAAAGCTAATCAATTCAGATGGCTAGACAGCTGACTAGCTAGATATTACAGCTAGTTAAGTCAGCTGGCTAGCTATGTAGCTAGCTAGTTAAGTCAGCTATTTATGTTAGCTGGCTAGCTTGTTAAGTCAGCTAGTTAACTAGGCTAGCTAGCTAGCTACATAGCTAGGTAGCTAGCTAGTTGTTTCAGGTTGTTTAGTCAGCTGGCTATTTAGGAAACTAGCAAGTTAAGTCAGCTTGTTAAGTGAGCTGGTTAGCTAGTTAATCAGCTTGTTAAGTCAGCTGGCTAGCCAGCTTCCTAGCTGGTTAGCTAGCTAGTTAAGTAAGCTGGCTAGCCAGCTGGTTAGCTAGGTAATTAGTTTGTTAAGTCAGCTGTCAAGCCAGCGAGTTACATAGGTAGCTAGCTATTTAAGTCAGCAGGCTAGCCACCTGACTAGCTAAGGATGTCAGCTAGTTAAGTAAGCTGGCTACCCAGCTGACTAAGTAGTTGAATCAGGTAGTTGAGTCAGGTGCCAAGTCAGCTGACTAATTGGTTAAATCAGCTAGTTAATTCAAGTGGCTAGCTAACTGGCTATCTAGGTAGCTACATAGTTAACTCAGCTGTCTAGCCTGCTGGCTAGCAGGTTAAGTCAGTTAGTTATGTCAGCTGGCTAGCCACCTTGCGAGGTAGGTAGATAGCTAATTAATTCAGCTGTCTAGCTGGCTGGCTAGCTAGTTAAGTCAGCGTGTTAAGTGACCTGGCTAACTGGTTGGCTAGTTAGGTGGCTAGCTAGTTAAGCAAACTTTCTAACCGGATGGCTATCTACTTTAGTCAGCTAGTTATGTTAGCTGGTTAGCCAGCTGGCTAGCTAGGATGCTGGCACATTACGAAAGCTGTTTAGCAAACTGGTCAGGTAGGTGGCCAGCTAGTTCAGTCGGTTGGCTAGCCGACTGACCAGCAGCGTGGCTGGCTAGTTAAGCCGACTGGCATTCAACTGTCCAGCCAGCCACCTCACTATTTAATCCAGCTGGCTAACCTGCTGGCCAGCCCACTAGCTAGATAGCTGACTGCCTAGTCAGGTACCAGCCAGGTAGCTAGCTAGGTAAGCCAGTTGGCTAGCTGTCTTACCAACCCTGTAGTCAGCTAGTTATGTCAGCTGTCTAGCCTGCCAGCCAGTCAACAAACTAGTCACCTAGTAAAGTCACCTAGCTAGCTAGTTAGCTAGTTAAGTCTGCTAGCAAGTCAGCTAACTATTCAACTAGCTAGTTAAGTCAGCTCGCTAGTGAGGTTGCTAGTCAGCTAGCTTGTCAGCTAGATAGTTAAGTCACTAACCGGCTAACTGGCCAGTTAGCCAGCTAGTTAAGTCAGCAAGCTAGATAGCTAGATAGCTTGTTTGCTAGCTAGTTATGTCAGCTACATAGCCAGCTATCTACTCAGCTAGCTAGTTATGTCAGCTAGCAAATCATCTAATTACTTATCTAACTTATCAGCTAGCCACTCAACCAGCTGATCATATAACTAGTGGGCTTGCTCGCTTTCCATCAGGTCATCTAAATTTTTGACTCGCTCGCCTGCCAACCGGTCAGCAAATTAGTCAGCTCGCTTGCTTGCCAACAAGTCAATTACTTTTTGGATCACTGGTAGGCCAACACATCAGCTAATTAGTTGGCTTCCTCACCAGCTGACTTGTTAAGTCAGCTCACTAGTTGGTTATATCACTGGCTGACTAGTTATGGCAGCTCACCCATTGGCTCACTTGATGTCTGCTATTTAAGTCGGCTCACTGTCAGCTCAATCACTGGACGACTTGTTAAATCTTCCCTCCATTCGGCTCACACACCAGCCAACTAAAATCAGCTGACCCTTCAGCTCACTCGCCAGCCAAAGAGTTAAGTCAGCTGACCAGTCGGCTAACTCGCCAGTCAACTAATTAAGTCAGCTAAGCATTCGGATGACTAGCCGACCAACTTGTTATTTCAGCTAACCAATCAGTCGATTAGTCAGCCAACTAGTCAGCTGAGAAGTTACCTCTGCTAACTAGGCGGCCGAATAGTTAGGCCAGTCACTTAGCCAAATAGTTGGCCGACTATTCAGGTCAGAAAACCAGCCAGCCAACTACTTAATCGTGCTAACTAGTGGGCCAATTCGTCTGTCAACTCGACCCAGCAAACTATTGGCCAACAAGTGGGCCACCTTGTTAAGACAGGAAAGAATTTGGCTAAGTAGTCCACCAACGTGTTAAACCAGCTAACTTGTAGGGAGTCTTGTCAGCAAACAAGTTAAGTATACTAGCTAACTCGTTATTCAGCTAGTTATGTCAGCTAGTTAACTCGTTTACCAACTAGTAAAAATAGCTAACAGGTTAACCAACTCGTTAAATCAACTAGCTATCTCATTAACCAACAAGTTAAGTCAGCTAGCTAAGTAAGCTAGTTAACCAGCTAGCTAGCTAAGTCAGCTAGCTAAGTCAACTAGCTCACTATTTAGCTAACTATTTAAGTCAGCTACTTAAGTCTGCTATCTAACTACTTAGGTAATTAGATAAGTCAGCTAGTTTTTCAGCTATTAAATAGTTAGCTAACTATATAATTCAGGTAGTTAAGTCAGCTAGCTAGCTAGTTAACTCAGCCAGTTAAGTGAGCTAGCTAAGTAGTTAAGTCAGCTAGCTAAGTCACCTAAGTCAGTTTTCGAATTTAGTCAGCTAGTTAAGACAGTTAGCTAGCTAGTGAGCAAATGGGTTACATCAGCAGGTTGAGTAAGTTATTTAGATAGGTAACTAATGGGTTAAGTCAGCTCGATGAGTCAGCAAGCTAGCTAGTTAGCCAAAGGGTTGAGTCAGCTGGTTGAGTAGGCTAACTAGCTAGACAGCTAATGAGTTAAGTCAGCTGGATGAGCCAGCTAGCTAGCTAGTTAGCTAACGAGTTAAGTCAGCTGGTTGTGTCAGCTAGGTAGCTTGTCAGTTAATGAGTTAAGTCAGATAATTAAGTCACCTATATAGCACGTTAGATAATGAATAAGCTAAATAGTTAGCTAGCTGGTTAAGTCAGCTAGCTAGCTGGGCAGCTAACTATTTAAATCAGCTTGCTAGCTGGTAGATAGCTAGTTACTTAGCTATTTAAGTCAGCTGGCAAGCTACATAGCTAGCTATTTAGCTAACTATTTAAGTCAGCTGGCTAGCTAGATAGCTAGCTAGTTAAGTCAGCTAGTTAAGTCAGTTGGCTAGGCAGCTAGATTGCTAGTTAGTGAGCTAGCTTAGTCAGTTGGTTAGCCAGCTGGCTACCTGGTTAATTCAGCAAGATAAGAGAACTGGCTAGTCAACTGTCAAGGTAGGTACCTAGATAGTTAAGTCAGCTAGATAGCTAAATAGCTAGCTAGTGATGTCAGCGAGTTATGTGAGCTGGCTAGCCACCTGGCTAGCTGTTAAGTCAGCTAGATTAGTCAG
>NW_007026228.1:3793-4997 GCF_000164805.1 Carlito syrichta
TTAAGTCAGCTGGCAACCAGCTGCCTAGATAAATTAGGTCAACTCATTATGTCAGTCGCCTATCCAGCTGGTTAACTAGTTAAAAAGATAATTTAGTCAGGTGGTTAGCAATCTGACTATCTAGTTATTTCAGCTACTTAAGTCAGCTGGATAGCTAGGGAACCAGCTACATAAGACAGCTAGTTATGTCAGCTAGCTATCTAGTTAAGTCAGCCAGTTATGTCACCTGGTTAGCTAGATAGCTAGCTAGGTAGCTAGCTAGTTAAGCTAGATAGTTAAGCCAGTTGACTAGCTTGGTAGCTATCTGGTTAAATCAGCTAGTTATGTCAGCTTTCTAGCTAGTTAAATCAGTGAGTTAAGTCAGCTGGTGAGCCAGCTGCCTAGCTGGGTAGCTAGCTAGTTAAGTCAGCTGGCTAGACAGTTAACTAGTTAGTTAAATGACCTATTTAAGTCAGCTCAATAGCCAGCTGGTTAGCTAAGTAGCTAAGTAGTTAAGTCAGCTGGCAAGCCAGTAGGCTATGTACGTATCTAACCTGTTAAGTCAGCTGACAATTCGGCTTACTCACCAGGCGACTAGTTAAGTCAGCTCACCTGTTGACTCATTTGTAGGCCAACTATTTAATTCACCTAACCAGTCAGCCTTCTAACCGGACAGCTTGTTGAGTCAGCAAACCAATCAACTGACTAATCAGTCACCTGTTCAGCTGATAAGTTAGCTCAGCTAACTACTCAACCGACTAGTTAGGCCAGCTAACTAGTCGGCCTATTAATCAGATGAATGCTTAGTTCAGCAAACCAGCATGCCAACTAGTTAACCAAGCTAACTAGTGGGCCGACTCGTCAGTCAGTTATTTGACCCAGTTTACTAGTCGGCTGAGTAATCAGCCAACATGTTAGGCCAGCTAACAAGGCGGCCGCATTCAGTCAACATGTTAAACCAGCTAAATAGTCAGCTGACTCGTCACCCAACAAGTTAAGTCACCTAACTTACTCGTTAACCAAATAGTTTAGTCAGCTAATATACTCGTTTACCAACAAGTTACAACAGTTAGCTAACATGTTAACCAACTCATTAAATCAGCTATCTATCTTGTTAGCCACCTAGTTAAGACAGCTAATTAAGTATGCTAGGTAAACAGCTAGCTAGTTAAGTCAGCTAGATAGTTAAGCCAGCTAGCTCACTAATTAGCTAACTATTTAAGAC
>NW_007026229.1:0-1022 GCF_000164805.1 Carlito syrichta
TCCGTGAAACACGGAGATTTCACGCTCGTACGCAAAGGCCCTCTATGGAAAGGAACACAAATCAAGGGGAAAGAGTGAGAATGAGGTGTTACAGCAGGCGGCAATGAAGAATAATAGTCACAGCAAAGAGGTGACACGGCAGCACACTTGGGCACAGACATAAGCCAGGAAGGTGCCCGTGCACCCCAGGCCTAAGAAAGGCCACTCCCACCAGCAATTCACAGTCTCATTGCTTTCCCTGACAGGAGAAGGTGTCAAGAAAGAGCAATTCAGAATTCCCCCGGGTCACACATAATGCCTTCCCACAAGTAACTGTGAATGTCTCAGATCCCTCATTGTGGCACAGGGGACATGAGCATTCCCGCATGGGAGAGGTTGACAAGCCGCACGCCAAAGCAGTCACCCTGTAGAGCGTAAGATACACGAAAGGGAACAAGTGGGAAGGAGGAATGACAGCACGCACACTCAGTGCCAGAACCTCACAGTGCAGCACACTTCTCACACAGCACTTTCCAAGGGAGACGGACATTCAAAACAAGCACCACCAAGGCAGTCAGCTCTTTTCCGTCAATGCGTTTGGCAGAGCAATTGTGTATCCTCCCACACAAAAATTTGAAAGGGAGAAACATTTCAGAATGCACCCAGGGAATTCACCAAGTAATGCCTTCTTGCTCCACTGTGGGGTTCCCATCGCCCCCTGGGTGGCAGCGTAGAGCTGCACATGGGCAAAGCGTGTCCCATGAGAGAACTCTTAGTTCAAACAGAGGCGCTCTGAACAGCCGAAGTCCAAATGAACAGAAAACCGCGAGACTCAGACTCATGTGTTGCAGCATGCACCAAGTGAGAATAACATAGATAGCCCCTAAAGAGCGCTGCAAATTATGAAAAGCTCCTTCCCTGGGAAGCTGCACATGCCCAACAAGCCTCACAGAGGCCGTCTACGCTTATTCAGCAAGGCCAACGCGAGAGTGACTGCATTTCCTAGCCTAGAGAAACGCCAAGGGGTAAAACGTTTCAGGGCT
>NW_007026230.1:0-3516 GCF_000164805.1 Carlito syrichta
TAGCCATCTGACTATCCAGTTGACTTACTTTAGCTGACTTAAGCCAGCATGCTGACTAGCCATCTCACTTAACTACCTAGCTACCTACCCAGCCAGCCTAGCCTGCTGACTTAACTAGCAGACTTGAATAAATAGTCTCCTGGATAATAAATTGACATATCTAGCTAGTTACCTACCTAGCCAGCTGGTTAGACATCTAACTAAACTGGCTGACTTAACCAGCTAGCCAGTTGGCTAGACAGATGACTTAACTCACTGACATCACTAGCTAGCCAGGTAGCAATCTAGTTGCCTAAACTTTCTAGCTACCTACTTGCCAGTTGTCTTGCCAGCTCCCTTAGCTAGCTGAATTAACCAACTAGCCTGCTGGCTAGCTAAATGACTTAACTAGCTCACTACCTAGCTAACCAGCTGGCTAGCCAGCTAATGTAATGAGCTGACCTAACTAGCTAGCTACCTAGCTAGCCAGCTGACTTAAATAGTTAGCTAACTAGCTAGCTTCATAGCTAGCCAGCTGACTTAATATTTAGCTAACTAGATAACTACCTAGCTAACAATCTGACTTACATAGTTAGCTGTCTAGCTAGCTAGTTGACTTAACCAGCTAGCTAGCTAGTCAGCTTACTTGTCTAACGTGCTGGCTAGCTGACTTAATCATCTGACTTAACTAGTTAGCTAACGAGCTAGCTAGCTGACTCAACCAGCTGACTTAACTCGCTAGGTAACTAGCTAGCTAGCTGACTCATTCAGCTGACTTTACTCATTAAATAACTGTATAGCTAGCCTACTCAACCAGCTGACTCAACCCGTTTGCTCACTAGCTAGCCATCAAACTTAACCAGCTGATGTAACCCAATAGTTAACTAGCTAACTACCTGACACAACCTGCTGACTTAACCCATTAGCTCACTAGCTAGCTAAAAGCTAGTTAGCTGGTTAGCTTACTTAACTATCTAGCAGACTAGCTAGCTGACTTAGCTAGCTGACTTTATACTTAGCTGACTCGCTAGCTAACATAACTAGGCAACTGGCTAGCTAGGTGACTTAACTAGCTGACTAGCTAGTTGGGTGGATAGCTGGGTGGCAAGCTGATTTAATAGCTAGATACTTGATTTGCTAAACGGCTAGCCAGCTGGCTTAACTAACTAGCTACCTGGCTGGCTAGCTCTATAGGCAGTAAGCTAACTAGCTAGCGGGTGTCCAGCTAGCTATTCAGCAGGCTTAAATAGCCAGGCACCAGGATGGACAGTCGGATAGCCAGCCGGCTGAACTAGCCAGCAACCCTGCTGGTCAGCTGGGCAGCCAGCCTGCTTAACTAGCTGGCCACCTACCTCACCAACCTGCTAACAAGTCAACTTAACTTGCCAGCCAACTATCTAGCCAGGCGGCTAACTGGCTGACTTAACTAGTTGTCTTAACTAGATAGTCATAAGGCTAGCTGGCTTAACTAGTGAACCACCTCGATAGCCAACCAGCTAGTCAGCTCACTTATCTCGATGACATAACTAGCTAGCCCGCCGGCTATTCAGCTGACTTAACTACCTAGCTACCTAGCTAGACAGCTGTATAGCCAGCTGACTTAACTAGCTGACATAACTAGATGCCAGATGGCTAACCAACTGTGTTAACTAGCTAACTACCTACATAGCCCACTGGCTTGCCAGCCAACTTAGCTACCTAATGAACTAGCTAACTTGCTGGCCAGCGAGCTGATTTAACCAGGCGACTTAACTAGCTAGACAACTGGCTAGCCAGACAACTAAACTAGCTAGATATCCCACTAGGTAGCTGGCTAGTCAGCTGATTTAACTATCTGACTTAACTAGCTAGCCAGTTGACTCAACTAGCTGACAAATAGTTAGCTGCCTAGCTAGCCAACTGACTTAACTAGCTGACTTAATTAGCTAGCTACCTAGCTAGCTATCATATAGCTAACTGAAAACCTGCTGACTTAACTAGATAGCTACCTGACATATCTAGCTGACTTAACAAGCTAGCTACCTAGCTGACCAGCTGACTGAACTATCTGTAATAACTAGCAAGCAAGCTGGCTACCAATCTGACATAACTAACTTTTTAACTAGCTAGCAAGCTTGCTAGAAAACTGACTTAATTAGCTAGCCAGCTGGTTAGCCAGCTGACAAAACTAGCTGACATAACTAGCTGGCAAACTGGCTAGCCAGCTCACTTACTTGCCTAGCTACCTAGCTAGCTAGACAGCCGGAGAGCCAGCTGACTTAATTAGCTGACATAACTAGAGGCCTGATGGCTACCAGATGACTTAACTAGCTACCTAACTACATAGCCCGCTGGTTTCCCAGCTGACTTAACTCCCTAACTACCTAGATAACCTGCTGGCCCACCAGCTTATGTAACTAGATGACAACATGCTAGCCAGGTGGCTAGCCAGCTGACTTTACTAGCAAGCTGTCCTGATAAGCAGCTGACTTGCCAGTTGACTTAACTAACAGATTCAACTAGCTAGCAACCTGACTTAAGTAGCTGACTTAACTAACTAGCTACCTAGCTAGCCAGTTGGCTTAACTAGCTGATTTAACTAGCTAGCTAACTATCATATACCTAGCTGATTTAATTAACTGACTTAACTAGCTAGCTAGCTGACATATCTAGCTGACTTAACTAGCTCTCTACCTAGCTAGTCAGCTGACTTAACTAGCTGAAATATCTAGCGAGCCAGGTGACTGCCCATCTGATATAACTAGCTTCGTAAGTAACTAGCCAGCTGTCTAGACAACTGACTTTATGTGCTGACTTAGCAAGGTACCCAGCTGGCTAGCCAGCTGATTAAACTAGCTGACTTAACTAGCTGGCCAGCTGGCTAGCCAGCTGACTTTATTGCCTAGCTACATAGCTAGCCAGCACCCTATCCAGCTGACAACTAGCTTACTTAATGAAGTAGCCAGCTGGCAATCCAGGAAACTTAACTAGCTATCTACCAAGCTAGACAGCTTGATAGCCAGCTGACTTAACTAGCTGATATTACTAGATAGCCTAGTGGTAAGCCTGGTTAATTAGCTACTTACCTACATATCCCGCTGGCATGCCGCTGACCTAACTACCTATGTAGCTAACGTTTTGGCCAGCGAACTGACTTAACTAGGTGACTTAACTAGCTAGCCAGGTGACTAGCCAGCTGATGTAACTAGATAGCTACACTGATAGGCAGCTGGCTAGCCAGCTGAGTTAACTAACTGAATTAACTAGCTAGCCAGCTTAATTAGCTGGCTGACTTAACTAGCTACCTACCTAGGTAGGCTGCTGAATTAACTAGCTGACTTAACTAGCTAACAACCTAGCTGGTCAGCTGGCTGGTCAGCTGAATTAACTAGCTGACTTAACCAGCTAGCCAGCTGGTTTTCCAGCTGACTTAACTAGCTAACTACATAGCTAGCCAGATTTGAAGCCAGCTGAATTAACCAGCTAACCTAACTAGCCAGCCAGTTGGCAAGCCAGCTGACTTAACTAGCTTGCTACCTAGCTAGACAGCTTGATAGC
>NW_007026230.1:4403-6437 GCF_000164805.1 Carlito syrichta
GGCTAGTGAGCTGACGTAACTAGGTTACTTAGCTTGCTTCTTAGCAGGCTAGCCAGCTGACTTAACTAGCTAGCTATCCAGCTAAGCAACTGGCTAGTCAGCTGAATTAACTCGCTCACTAACTAGGTAGCAAGATGACTAAACTAGCTGACAACCATCTAGCTACCTAGGTATTCAGCAGGTTTAACTAGTTGGCTTAGCAAGCTAGCTACCTAGCTAGTCAGCTGACAACTTGCTGACTTAACTAGCTAGCTCGCTGACATAACAAGCTAACAAATATAGCTAGATTCCTAGCTAGCCTGCTGACTTAACTAGCTGAAATAGCTATCTAGCCAGATGTCTAGTCATCTTACTTATATAGCTTTTTAACTAGCTAAAGAGCTGGATAGCCAACAGACTTAATGAGTTGACTTAACTAGTTAGCCAGCTGGTGGACAGCTGATTTAACTAGCTGGCTTAACCAGTTACTCTGCTGGCCAGCTAGCTGATTGACCAAGCTGACTTAAGCTAGCAAGCTGGCTAGCCAGCTCACTTAACTAGATAGCGAACTACATAGCAAGCAGGCCAGCCTGCTGACTTAGCTAGGTTATTTGACAGCTATCCCGCAGGCAAGCAAGCTGACTTATCTAGCTACCTACCTACCTAGGCAGCTGGCTAGACTGTTGACTGAACTAGCTGACTTAACCAGCTAGCCAGTTGGCTAGCCAGATTACCTAACACACTAACATCACTAGGTAGTCAGGCAACTATCTTGCTGACTTCACTAGCTAGCCACCTACCTTGCCCGTTGGCTAGCCAGCTCTCTTAACGAGCTGAATTAACCAGCTAGCCAGCTGGCTAGCCAACTGAATTAACTAGCTCACTACCTAGCTAGCCAGCTAACTAGCGAGCTGACTTAACTAGCTGACTTAACTTGCTAGCTACATAGCTAACCAGCTTACTTTAATAGTTAGCTAACTAACTACCTACCTTGCTAGCCAGCTGACATAAATAGTTAGCTTCCTAGTTTGGCAGCTGAATTAACCAGCTAGATATCTTGTTAACTTACTTGTTATCTAACATGCTAGCTAGCTGACTTAATCATCTTATTTAACTCGTCAACTAAGAGTTAGCTAGCTGACTCAACCAGCTGACTTAACTTGTTAGCTAACTAGCTATCTAGCTGACTCAACCAGCTGACTTAGCACGTTAGCTAACTAGCTATCTAGCTGACTCAACCAGCTGACTTAATACGTTAGCTAACTAGCTAACTATCTGACTCAACCTACTGACTTAACCTGTTAGCTAACTATCTAGCTAGCTGTCTTAACCAGCTGACTTAATTAGAAAGGTGACGTAGCTAGCTGATTTAGCAAGCTGATTAACTACTTAGCTAGCTGACTTAACTGGCTGACTTAACTAGTTAACTAGCTGACTTAACTACCTGAAATAAATAGTTAGCTAACTATTTAACTAGCTGAATAACTACCTGACTTAACTAATTAGCTAACTAGTTAGGTAGCAGACTTAATTAGCTGACTTAAATAGTTAGCTTACTAGTGAGCTAGCTGGCTTAGTTAGCTGACTTAGCTAGTAAGCTAGCTTACTTAGCTAGCTGACTTAACTAGTTTGCTAATGAGATAGTTAGCTGACTTAACTAGTTGGCCAATGAGTTAGATAACTGTTTTAACTAGTTAACTAGCTGACTTAGCTGGTTGGTTAACAAGTTAGCTATGTGACAACTTGTTGGTTGATGTGTCATCTGACAAGTTAGTAGGTTTAAAACATTGACTGACTACTTGACCAACTTGTTAGCTGGCTTAACAATTTGGCCGAGTAGTCAGCATATTAGTTACTGGGTTAACTAGTTAATTGACTAATTGGACAACTAGTTGGACAACTTGTTTAAATCGCTGGCAGGCTAGTTTGCTGACATAACGTGTCAGCCGACTAATTAGCTGACCAAACTTGTCGGCTGACAAATTGGCCGACTACTTGGGTGATAGGTTAGCTGACTTAACTAGCTGGCTGGTTAGCCAGCTGACCTGTCAGTTG
>NW_007026231.1:0-763 GCF_000164805.1 Carlito syrichta
CTTAAGACTCAACAACAAGTAAACAAGCAACTTAAATTAAAAATGAGCAAAAGATCTGAACAGATACTTCATCAAAGAAAATATACAGATTGCAACTAAGCATATAAAAGGACACTCAACCGTTATTTGTTAGGGAAACATAAATTAAAACGGCAGTGAAATACCATTACGTATCAATTAGAGTGGCTAAAATCAACAACAGACAATACCAATTCTGGTGAGGATGTGGAGCAGTAAGACTCTCACTCATTGCTGATGGGAGTCCAAAAATTAGCATGGATTTATGTTAAAAACACTCAACATAAAAGAGATTTATGGATCTTCTCTATACATATAATATATACTTAGCTTAAAAGCTAGCATTTTACTTAAGGGAAAATACTAGAAGCTTCATCACCAAAATCACGGCCAACAAGGATGACCACTATCCCATTGCTGTTTAACATCGAGATGGAGGTATTAGCTAATAAGTTAGACAAGAGAAAGCAGTTAGAGACTTTGAAACTGAAAAGGAAGTTAACGTGATCTTTATTTTCAGTTGTTGTGGTTATTTTATGGAAAACCCCAAAGTATCAATGGAAAAATGGCTACAAACAATAAGAAAATTGGTAAAATAGTAGGTAGACTTCATATATATATATATATTTATATATATATATATATAAATATATATATATATAAATATATACATAAAGATCAGTAGACAGACATATGGTAGCAAAATGATGACAAAATACTTACGTATAAATTTAACATGCGTGTC
>NW_007026232.1:0-788 GCF_000164805.1 Carlito syrichta
AGGCAACCAGGGGTATCCAAATAGGAAAAGAGGAAGTCAAGTTATCTCTCTTTGCAGATGATATGATTGTGTACCTTGAAAACCCAAGAGAATTTGTCAAAAACCTCCTTACACTGATAAAGGCCTTTGGCAAAGTCTCAGGATACAAAATAAATGTACAAAAGACAATCGCATTTCTCTACACCAATAATAAACAAACAGAAACCCAAATAAAAAACACAATTCCATTCACAATAGCCACAAAAAAATGAAATACCTTGGCATCTTCCTAACCAGAGATGTGAAAGACCTTTACCATGAAAACTACAAAACACTGCTCAAAGAAATCAAAGATGACACAAACAAGTGGAAAAATATCCCATGCTCATGGATTGGAAGAATCAACATTGTGAAGATGTCCATCTTACCTAAGGCAATCTACAAATTCAATGCAATACCCATCAAATTACCAACAACATTCTTCTCAGACCTAGAAAAGACAACACAGGAATTCATATGGAAACACAAACATCCAAGAATAGCCAGAACAATCCTCAGCAAAAAAAAAACAAAAAACAAACAAAGCAGGTGGTATCACATTACCAGACTTCAAACTTTACTATAAAGCTACAATCATAAAAACAGCTTGGTATTGGTATAGGAACAGGCATATAGATCAATGGAATAGAATTGAGATTCCAGAAGCAAAACTTCAATTTCTCAACCAACTCATCTTCGACAGGCCTCCACCACCTACCACTGGGGAGAGGAGAACCTATTCAGTGAATGGTGCTGGGGAAACTGGCTGA
>NW_007026233.1:0-799 GCF_000164805.1 Carlito syrichta
ATTAGCATGGTGTGGTGGTGTGTACTGTAAAACCCAGGCTTTAAATCCGAGAGACCACAAAGAGCCAGCTCCGATGCAAACACACGAGTGTCTTTATTCAGGCTCGAGTCTGGGCTCACATATGAAGCCGGCAGTGACTTCAGGGATGAGATCCCCGATCCAGTATGGCAAGCAGTTTTTATGCACAATTACAGAGGGAGGGGAAAGAACTTTAAACTTGATTTTACACGATTGGGTAATTTCTCCTAATGGGTAAGGGAACACTTGGGATTGGTAGGTGCCTTTTCGTGGGCTTTAACCTGACTGCCTGTGATTGACAGAAACCCACTAAATGGGCAGAGTGGAATGTCAGATAAGTTAGGTTTATACAGTCACTGTGTATAAATTAACTTGAGCAAGCAGGTAGGAGGTTGCTAGCGCCACCAAGTCTGCTTATCTAAACTGAGGAATGCTTAGGAGGGCTTGTTTGCTTAACATTTACATAGCATAACATGGTCATTATGGGACAATGAAAGCTAAACTTAACAAAGTTTTAAATACGAATGCTGCAGACACATACAGTGAATGTGGGGTAGAAATTCATATAGTACTAGTTCTAGGGATTTATAAAATATCACAAATATCATAGCAAGGCGGTTTTTCTAAAAGTCTTTTGATTCCCTCAGGTTTACACAGCCACTACGTGTAAATTAACTTTGACACGCGAGCCGGAGGTTTAAACCAACATAGAGCCTACTTGGAGTGCAGCTAGTGCCTCAGAGTATACTGCAATAGCAAAGGAATGTCTGAAACGGGCTTA
>NW_007026234.1:0-1339 GCF_000164805.1 Carlito syrichta
AGGTCAGCTCAGGAAAAAGAGCCTTCTGACAGTCAAAGACATCAAGTAAGGAACTGGTGGCCTTGGTAGGGGTTGAGTGCTCCATCTCTAAAAGTGAGCATGTAGCATTTGTGTGGCTGATTGGACAAGACATCTCTTGAGGGTTTTTTATACTTAAAACCTAATCTCTTCAAAGACTTGCTTCTTGGTCGGCCACCGTGGCTTACATCTGTAAGTCCACCACTTTGGAAGACCATGGTGAGAGAAATGCCCGAGTGCTAGAATTTGTGACCAGCCTGGGCAACATGACAAGACCTCATCTTTACAATTAAAAAAAACATTGGCCAGGCTCGGTGTCTCAGCCTGTTATCCCAGCACTTTGGGAGGCTGAGGTGAGTGGATTGCCTGAGCCTGCGGGTTTGAGACCCACCCGGGCAACTTGGAGAGACCTCATCTCTACAATAAATCAAAAATTAGCCGGGCATGGTAACCCATGCCTGTATTTCCAGCTACTTGGAAGGCTGAGGCAGAAGGATCACTAGAGCCCAGCTGGTCAAGGCTGCAGTGTCTGGGAGCATGGCACTGCACTCCAGTCTGGGCAACAGATTGAGACTCCAACTCAAACAAAACAAACAAAATTTAGCCAGGCACGGTAGCATGGGCCTGTGTTTCCAGCAATTTGGGAAGCTGAAGCAGAAGGATCACTTGACCAAGCAGGTCGAGACTGTGGTAGTCATGAGTGTGCACTGCACTCCAGTCCGGCTGGGGTGACAGAGTGAGACTCTGACTCAAAAAAAAAAAAAAGTTCTTTCTAATCTCTGGGATATTGTACTTGCTGCTGTTGCCTCTGCCTAGAAAGCATTTCTCCTATTTTTCCTGGAAAATTCTTACTCACACTTTGGTTATGAGCACAGAATTCACACTATACAGCTGGCTGGGCCTCTCTCGTCCCCTATCATCAAGGATTCTTATAACAATCCTTGATCATTCCCTGAAGTCAACTTCTATAACAATGACTGTTACTTTTAATTAACTTTGCTGTGTGTGTGATTGTGATTATCTGTTGATGAAGCCTCCTCTGCTAAATTATGAATGGTCTTGTTTACTAGTATATACCAGCACCTTGCAGAGTGCTTGGTAGACAGTAAATGACCAATAAATATTTGTGACATGCATAAATGGATGCAACACTAGAGTGGATCTAAGAATCATTGACCCCAGGGCCACTGGTGCAGGAAAAGGGGCTAAGTCATGAATTGACTGAGTCCCTTATTCCCTGGAAAGCTAAGTAACAAGTCTGAGGAAGCTGCCCCCTAAACTGTCCTGAGCCATTGCCACAGATCAGGACCTGTGGACTCTG
>NW_007026235.1:0-752 GCF_000164805.1 Carlito syrichta
CCAGTTGAGATTGTCACGAAATGTACTATTCTGATGGTTTTGGAGACAGGTCTGGCTCTGTGGCCCAGGCCAGGGCCCAGGGACACAACCGTCATTCTCATCCAGCTTCAAAATCGCGAGCTTCAGTGATCCACCTGCCTCAGCCTCCAGAGTGTCCAGGAATATGGGCACCTCAATCCCAAACGCCTAAATTGGATGGGTGCAAAGACAGGGTCTCCCTGCATGGTCCGGGCTGGCCTTGGGCTCCTGCCATCCTCCTGCCTTGGCCTCCCAGATTGCGGGGATTCCAGGCGTGGGCTGCCATGCCAGGCTGTCTGTTTCATTTTTGATTAAGGATCAATGCCAGGCTCGGGGGCTTACCCTGTCATTTCAGTGCTTTGGGAGGCCAAAAGTCAGCGGAGAGCCTGAGCCTGGCCTTGAGTAACTCGGTGAGACCTCGTCTCAACTCTCCATCCCCAATGAGCCAGGTGTGTTGGCACGCACCTGTCGTTCTGGCATCTTGGAAGACCAGGGAAAGGCTCACTGGAGCCCAGGAGGGCCGAGAGAGTGGTGGCAGCTATCGAGTCACTGCCCTAAAGCCTGGGTGACAGAGTGAGACTCTGACTCAAAGAAAAAAATGGAAAAAAGGGGAAAAAGAAGAGCATCCATTTGTATGGAGTTGGCATCATTGTGAACAGACATACATCATTTGGAAAGGAGGCCCCCACCTTGGACCTAGAGTTCCGAAAGATGGTTTGGCTGACAATCGGGCT
>NW_007026236.1:0-448 GCF_000164805.1 Carlito syrichta
CCTGAGACTTTGCCAAAGGCCTTTATCAATGTAAGGACGTTTTTGACAGATTCTCTTGGGTTTCCAAGGTACACAATCATATCATCTGCAAAGAGAGATAACTTGACTTCCTCTTTTCTTATTTGGATACACCTGATTGCCTCCTCTTCTCTGGTTGCTTGAGCCAGGATTTCCAATACTATGTTGAACAGGAGGGGTGAGTGTGGACATCCTTGTCTTGTTTCAATTCCAGGGGAAATGGTTCCAATTTTTGTCCATTTAGGAGTATGCTGGCTGTGGGTTTCTCATAGAATGCTTTTACTATTTTGAGGTATGTTCCCCGTATGCCTAGATATTCAAGGGTTTTTATCAGGAAGCGGTGCTGGATTTTATCAAAAGCTTTTTCTTCATCTAATGATATAATCATGTGGTTTTTGTTTTGACATCTGTTGATGTATTTAATTATTTT
>NW_007026237.1:0-777 GCF_000164805.1 Carlito syrichta
CCTATGGACCTTTTCCAGTACCAATACCAGGCTGTTTTGATTATTGTAAACTTATCCTAAAGTTTCAAATGCGGAAAGTGATAGTTCCTGCTTTGTATTTTTTGATAAGGATTCTTTAGGCTCTTCATGATTGTTTTAAATTTCATATGAATACACTATTGTAATTTCCAGGTCTGAGAAGACTGATGTTATCTTATTGGTTTTTTCCCTGTATTACTCGTTTGCCTAAACGGCTAATGTTTCAATTAAAAGATGTAGGCAAAGTCAGGAAAGCAAGCATGTCAGATTGCCATTCATGACATCAGCCTCAGAACCTTGACATCATAATGGGCGGGACCTTGACTACTGAGCAAGCCTTCAGTATCAAGGATTTATGTACAGTACTCTGACAAAAGCGGAAGACATGGTGGATTTTCATTCCCAAGAATTGAAGGACGCAAGGTGTTCACACCTATCCAAAAACGTCTCCAGGGGTAAGTGGCCATTCAAGAATCCACTGGGCAATGTAGTCTTTTTGTTTTCAGGCAGAAAGTATTGAGAGGACAGAAAAGCTCCCACAGTGGGAGGTCCCTGAGGGGGTTCCCCACGATGTAGTCTTTTATTACTATGGTCACAGAGACTTGGTGGAGTTTGGTTATAGCACAACCTAATAATATTTCATCACTTTCTTTTGTTTAGACACTTCTGCATTTTTTTCCTATTATTTTCCAGCCCTTGAGCCGTTTGTCTCTCAGATTTGAGCATTGCTTCACTAACATCAAAGTCAGTTTTCTCGAA
>NW_007026238.1:0-3678 GCF_000164805.1 Carlito syrichta
TCCCTTTACCCCTGAATAACAGATTAAAAGAAGACGGTGACGTGGACGGAAGGAAAAAGTAGGGAGGAGGAAAAACCGCACAAATGAAGAAAAACCAAAAGAAGAATATAGGTCTTAAACAGACCCCTGGGAAATCAGACACTGAGAAAACAGATTCTGGAACACAAACAATGAAGAGCCCCCAGAATGACTGGTTACATGCAACAAACCCAGACATCAAGACATTAATGGAGAGAATTTTAAAAATTGAGGAGAGACAAGAGGAAAATAGGAAGGAGTTGATGTCAGAAATGACAGCAGTAAAGAATACTGTGATGGAAATGAACAACAGACTAATAAGCATGGAAAGCAGAATCAGCCAAGCAGAAGAAAGAATCTCAGAGCTCGAAGACCAAAACACAGAACTAACCCAAACTGTCAAAAGCATAGAAAAGAAGCTCAAAAAGACAGAACAAAACCTGCAAGAGATGAACGATCACTTCAAGAGACCAAACCTAAGAGTAATTGGGCTTCCTGAGGCAGAGAGAGAAACAGAAGCCACACTGAAACAAACATTTCATGAAATCATTCAAGAAAACTTCCCTCATCTCTTTAAGGATGAAAAAATTCAAACGCAAGAGATTCAGAGAACTCCTGCAAGACAACAAATGAGAAGACCAACTCCCAGACACATAATAATTCGTCTAAACAAAGTAGCTATAAAAGGAAAAATCCTAAAGGCAGTAAGAGAAAAAGGCCAGACTACCTACCAGGGAAAACCAATTAGAATAGCAGCAGATTTATCCACAGAAACCCTTCAGTCCAGGAGAGCCTGGAGCCCTATCTTCAAAGTTCTAAAAGATAAACAATTTCAACCAAGAATAACCTCCCCAGCCAAACTAAGCTTCATTAGTGAGGGAGAATTGAAATCTTTTCCAGACATCCAATCCCTAAGAACCTATGCTGCCACCAGACCACCTCTACAAGAAACACTTAAGAAAGTACTGAACACAGAAGAAACAGAAAAAAGAACAACAGCATTCTTCACAAGAGTACAGGCAAAAGATTAAAAACACACATGAACCAATTCCAAAACCCAAAGGAAGACAACAAGCAAACAGGAACAACTCTGTAAGAACCTTATGACAGGGATCAACTCTTGCATTTCAATTATGAGCCTAAATGTGAACGGACTAAATGCACCACTGAAAAAACATAGAATGGCAAAATGAATAAAATATCATCAGGCAACAATCTATTGCCTTCAAGAGACTCACCTCACTAGAAAGGACACCCACAGACTCAAAGTAAGAGGATGGGAAACAAAACTTTCAGGCAAACAGAATACAAAAAGAAATTAAGACAAAATACCCTTCAAGCTATTAAAAATCAAAAAAGATACAGAAGGCCACTACATAATGATAAAAGGCTCAATCCATCAACAAGAAATATCTATCCTAAACATATATGCACCCAACATAAGTGCACCAACATTCATAAAGCAACTTCTTGGAAAACAGAAGAAAGATATTGACTCTAACACTATCATAACTGGGGACTTTAATACCCCACTAACAACCCTAGACAGATCATCAGGACAAAAAATCAGCAAGGAGATCCGGAACCTCAATGTGACTGTGTACCAAATGGACTTAATTGATACTTACAGAACACTCCATCCAAAGACTACAGAATACACATTCTACTCATCACCACGTGGAACATATTCTAAGATCGACCACATACTCGGTCATAAATCAAGCATAAGCAAATTTAAAAGGACTGAAATTCTACCAAACACCTTCTCGGACCACAGTGGAATAAAAATAAACACTGACACCAACAAAGTCCCCCCCAAACCCACAAAGACATGGACACTAAACAGCATGATGCTAAACAACTCCTGGGTCAATGACAAAATCAAAACAGGGATCAAAAGATACCTGGAAACAAATGAAAATGATGAAACATCTTACTAAAATCTCTGGGATGCCCTGAAAGTTGTAGTAAGAGGGGAATTTATATCCCTACAAACACACATGAAGAAAATGGAAGGAACAGAAATTCACAACCGAACAAGCCACATAAAGAAGCTGGAAAAGCAAGACCACAAAAACCCTAATTTCAGTAGAAGAATCCAGATCACCAAAATAAAAGCCCAAATCCAGGACATAGAAGACAAAAAGATAATACAAAAAATCAATGAAACAAAAAGCTGGTTCTTTGAAAGGATAAACAAGATTGATGGTCCCCTAGCTAGACTGACCAAGAAAAAATGAGAAAAAAACCAAATAAGCACAATCAGAAACACAAAAGATGAAGTCACATCTGACCCTGAGAAATATAAAAGATCATTAGAGACTACTACATACACTTGTATGGAAACAAACTTGAAAATCTTAAGGAAATGGAAGACTTTCTGACATCACACAACCTACCTAGGTTGGAACAAGAAGAAATTGAGACCCTAAATAAACCAATAACAATCAAGGAAATCGACCACGTAATAAGAAAACTTCCTACAAAAAAAAGCCCTGGTCCAGATGGCTTTCCAGCAGAATTCTACAAGACATTTAAGGAGGAGCTGATACCAATCCTACTGAAGGTATTCCAGGCGATTGAAAAAGATGGAACTCTCCCCAAATCATTTTACGAAGCCAACATCACATTGATACCCAACCAGGTAAAGATCCAACAAAGAAAGAGAACTACAGGCCAATATCTTTGATGAACATAGATGTAAAATTCTCAACAAGATCCTAGCAAACCGGATTCAGCAATACATCTCAAAAATCATCCACCATGACCAAGTAGGCTTCATTCCTGGGATGCAAGCCTGGTTCAATATTCGTAAAACCATAAATGTAGTTAAATACATCAACAGATGTCAAAACAAAAACCACATGATCATATCATTAGATGCAGAAAAAGCTTTTGATAAAATCCAGCACCCCGTCTTGATAAAAACCCTTGAACATCTAGGCATATGGGGAACATACCTCAAAATAGTAAAAGCCATCTATGAGAAACCCACAGCCAGCATACTCCTGAATGGACAAAAATTGGAACCAATTCCCCTGAAAACTGGAACTAGACAAGGATGCCCACTCTCACCCCTCCTGTTCAACATAGTATTGGAAGTCCTGGCTAGAGCAATCAGAGAAGAGTCGGCAATCAGAGGTATTCAAATAGGAAAAGAGGAAGTCAAGTTATCTCTCTATGCAGATGATATGATTGTGTACCTTGAAAACCAAAGAGAATCTGTCAAAGGCCTCCTTACACTGATAAAGCCCTTTGGCAACGTCTCAAGATACAAAATAAATGTACAAAAGACAATCCCATTTCTCTACACCAATAATAAACAAACAGAAACCCTAATAAAAACCACAATTCCACTCACAATAGCCACACAAAAAAATGAAATACCTTGGCATCTTCCTAACCAGAGACGTGAAGGACCTTTACAATGAAAATTACAAAACACTGCTCAAAGAAATCAAAGCTGACACGAACAAATGGAAAAATATCCCATGCCTCATGGATCGGAAGAATCAATATTGTGAAGATGTCCATCTTACCTAAGGCAATCTACAAATTCAATGCAATACCCATTATATTACCAACAACATTCTTCTCAGACCTAGAAAAAACAACACAGGAATTTCATATGGGAAACACAACATCCAAGAATAGCCAGAA
>NW_007026238.1:4271-17154 GCF_000164805.1 Carlito syrichta
AACGCTTAACATCCTGGATCTACAAGGAAATGAAACATACTGAAAAGAAGAAAACAAACAACCCCATTATAAAATGGGCAAAAGATATGAACAGACACTTCACAAAGGAAGACATCCGAGCAACCAACAAACACATGAAGAAATGCTCAACCTCACTAATCATCAGGGAGATGCAAATCAAAACCACACTGAGATACCACCTAACTCCAGTCAGAATGGCAATTAGCAGCAATTCAAAAAATAACAGCTGCTGGAGAGGGTGTGGTGAAAAGGGAACACTTCTACACTGTTGGTGGGAGTGTAAAGTAGTGCAACCTCTGTGGAAAGCAGTGTGGCGATTCCTAAAAGCTCTAAAAATTGACCTTCCATATGACCCTGCAATCCCCCTACTGGGAATATACCCTGAAGAACACAAATCACTCTATAAAAAAGATACCTGCACACGTATGTTTATCGCAGCGTTGTTCACAATAGCAAGAACCTGGAAACAACCATGCTGCCCATCAAAAGAGGACTGGATTTAAAAAATGTGGTACATATACACGATGGAATACTACGCAGCCATAAAAAGAACAAAATCATGAATTTCGCAGCAACCTGGATGGAACTAGAGTCTATAATACGGAGTGACCTCTCACAGAAATAAAGATCTGAGTATCACATGTTCTCACTCATATAATGGACCTTGAACATCCAATGTAATACTATAAGAAAATGACTCACGGTACTGGGAAACTATGGGGGGTGGGGGATGGGATTAACAGTAGCAAATATCTGTCTGGGGATGGGAAAACACCTCTTATCAACAGGGTTCCTGAATGAAACGTAATTGTACACCTAACCCTTAACTGTACCCCACAAAACCATAATAAAAAATATTGATTAATAAAAAAAAAAGACAAAAAACTTTTTTTCTCCTTTGTCAACTGGCATAAGGAGGTAGTTTATTAGAACACACGTAGGGCTGAGGGAGGGTAGCCCATGTGCTGATACATTTTTGTTTTCTTATGCAGACTGTAGGACCCAGCTTCCCATATTATAGGATTTGATAGAATATGTAACTTGCAAGCATGTATATGTTCATATCTTTTATGAATATTATACATATCATGTATACATTCATGTATTATCCAAAATGTTATAAGATTTTAGAAGAATGAGACCTTATCCATCACTCCTAGTTACTCTATTCTCAATATCTGACATAATGCCTGGACTGTGGTCATAGGGTGCTAGGTTTAACAAACAAAATATAGACCATCCAGTTAAATTTGAATTTCAGACAAATGATAACAAATTTTTTTTGTTTTTTGTTTTTTTTTAGTTGGAGTCTCACTCTGTCGCCCAGACTGGAGTGAAGTGGCCGCTCCCGGCCACCGCAGCCTCGACCTGCTGGGCTCCGGCGATCCTTCCCCCTCAGCCTTCCGAGTAGCCAGAATTACAGGTGTGTGCTACCACACCCGGCTGATTTTTTGATTTATTGTAGAGATGAGGTCTCGCTGCCCAGGTGGGTCTCGAACCCATGGGCTCAGGCAATCCACTCACCTCAGCCTCCCAAAGGCGCGGGATTACAGGCTGAGCCACCGAGCCCGGCTTGATAACAAATTCTTAGTGTAAATATATCTCATGTCATATTTGGAACATAGTTATACCAAAAATTTTGTTCATTTGAGTTCAGATTTTGTTGGGTATTCTGTATTATATCAGGTAATACTGACAGTAGTCTCTCAATAAGTATTTGTTCCATTTATGAATAAATACATTTTTAAAATCATGGAATTTATTTAGTGCTTACTCTGTCCTTTTCAATTCATTAAACCACTGCTATTCACTGCTATAGAGTAATTTGAAGTAAGAATCTTGCCTCTCTGTGGCTGCTAAAAATGGCTACCTTTTCCCCATTGGGAAGTTGTCATAAGGTAGTCAGAAAACATGAAACATAAAGGTTCAGGTAAAAGATGGGAAAGTTGGAGAAGAACAGCTGCTAAAACAATGTTTTCTTTTTTGTCTAGTATAGACATGGGTGAAAGGGAGAGAAAGGAGTCAGAGAGCTGTTCCTGAAAAGATGGTATTATTTTTCTACCTGATTGAATATTGGATGCAGAATTTCCGGATAAATTAGAGGATCCCAGAATAGAGGAGACCTCTGTGCCATTTTCTGTCCAGTTCCCCAGGAGACTGAATTATTCAGCTGTCATTGCATTACAAACAGCTACAAAATATTTTGCCATATAGTGCTACGCAAATGGTACCAGGACCCAAACCACACACCACTGCCATTTCAGCCAGTACTGCTGGCCCTCAGTGTCCACCACTCCTGGGTGTTCTGCTCTACCATCACATCTACTACAATTGATCACTAGCTGTCCCTTCTTGATCATACTCCTTTAAGATGAAGGGTCTTGGGTGATAACTGATTGCCTGAGAATACTTTGTGTGTATGCTCCTTCCTACTTCTAGCAATCTTGGAAGAGAAATATTTTCCCTATTTTAGCTTCCCTAGAGGAAGGAGGGATGTGTCTTTCACTAGGATGATCCTAATGAGAAGGGCATTTGATACTGCAAAGCCAAAATTGGTCAAGGTCCATATAGTACACTTGGCTGGCAGTCCTGCATCTTCATTGGAGACAATAGTCACCATTTACAGAAGTCTTGGAAGGTGCCATTATTATCTCAATGACCCCTCCTAATTATCCTATAAAACAGATATTTATTATTCCAAATTTCCCAGTGAAGCTGGGAAAATTGAGTGAGTAGCCCAGAAACCTAGTAAGCATTAGATGAGCCAGGATCAGAACCCATGTGGGTTTGGCATGAAGCCTGTGGCCTTCCACGGCTCTGCAGTGTGGTGTGTGAACCCAGGATGCCTCTCTTTGAGAGTTGTTCTCTTCTGTTTTCCTCTAGGGGCTGCAGAGAGTGCACAGAAGTCAGCTTCCAGCCACAGTTATGCAAAAACAGAGGAAAGCTTTATAGGGTGAATTAAGCAGCTTTCTCAATAGGGGTTCAATAAAAGACTTGCAACCAAGACCAATGGAGTCCAGAAAAGTGTCTCTTCCATGAGGCTTTGAGAAGGCACAGCTTGCCTGCCTCCAACCAGCCCCTGAGGAGTCCCACTGAAGAGGAGGACAACAGGGGCTGACATTGGCACTGCATGTTGGCAGGCAAGAAGACAGGGCTGGCAGGCTTCAGCAGTGGCCTTGAAGTTTGACTACCTCCAGTAACACTCTATTTATCAGGCTCCTGGCTCTGTGAATGGCCCTGTCAGCCGATGCTGACTCAGGATGGATATTTAATTAAAGTCATTGTGACACTGTAGAAATGAGAGATTGGGAAGATAGCCAATCTCTGTAGCCCTACTCCTCTCTGATTCTTCCCTACGGAGCCATACTACCCAGCCCGGGGTCTGTGACACCCTGCTCTGTCCTCTTCCTCAGTAAACAGCATAGTCAGCTCCTGTGAAAGATCTGGCCTCCCTGGAGCCTTCAATCTCAACCCAAGTGTGGTTGCTGGGGTTTTGTAAAGCAATATACATGAGTGGAGGAGATGCAACTTCTGTTTTATTTAGCAAATCATTGTGCAGAGGCTGGTGGCAAAAACTTGGAGTTGTGATGTTACCAGATTGCATCCTGGACCAAACCTTGCTTCTGAGAGAGTGTCATGCTCAAGGCACAGTAGTAAATGGAGAGCCAAAGTACCCTTTAGTTATGATTGTTAGCTGGAGTTGTGACCCAAACACTACTGATGAGTTCTCTGGGAATCTGGGCCAGACCAGGTGGCCAAGTCCAGTGTCAAAGGGCAAGCCCAAATCAAGAACTTGGGATTTGATGATCCTCCTGCAGTAGGCCTTGAGGCCACTGCACCTTGCAAGCCCAAATCAAGAACTTGGGATTTGATGATCCTCCTGCAGTAGGCCTTGAGGTACAGCACAAAGGAGCATACCTGCGCATGTGTGCCCAGAAAGAGATATGGAGATGGTAAAGGGTGTTTGGGCCACAGGGCCTGCTCTGGACAACTTTGGTAACTGAATGAGCATAAGACAGAGGAGAGGAGCATCACCAGCACTTCAGGGTACAGTGTACTGGGCACATGGGTCAACAGAACCATCCACTCTTCCTGCCAGATATAGACCCAAGAAGGCAGTAGGTGGTGAGAGGCAGGGGCCCAAGTGTCTTCCCCTAGCACCGATGGACACCCTGATGTGCTTAAGGCATCAGGCTGAGTGCCAAGTGTTTAAACATGAATAACAGATGATACCTGCCTTCAAACAACTGATTTTCCATTGAGGGAGATGGACACTTTGACAAGTCGTGATGACACAGTGAAAGGTCTTGCTGCTCTTTGGAAATTTCCCTGGTCCCATCTCTGTACTGGCTCACTCCATCCTTTCATACCTTTAGCTGAAAGAGTTTCCTGACCTAAAAAATGGGCACATTCTCCCAACCTTGAAGGTTGGTCGTGAGAATTAAACTGAAACTATTTATTTACTATGTCACTTACTTTAAGACTCAACCATGGCAGCTTCAGCTTTATTATTCTGAGTCTACTTATCCTTTTAATGTTTTCCCTAATGCATCCTTCCCAAGTTATGTAATTAGTTATTCCACTATTTCAACTGGTTGGGGGAAAAAAATCCCAGCATTTCATCTGGTTTAAGAAGTCAGATGGTTAATATATTTCATCTGTTTATTATTTGACTAAGGCATTGACTGTGTATCTCTATCTGCTTTTTAATTCATCATCACAGGGAAAAAAACTCAGTGATATTGTGAACTTAGCTTAAGCAAATAAAGTAGCGAATTTGGAACTAAACCACCCATCAAAATCATAGCAATTGCTTCTGGACACCCTGTGTTTAGACATATTGATGTTTTGTATAAGTCTTAACTGATTCATCTCTTAAGTAAAATTACAACTAAATACCACTTACCAAGCTTAAAATGTGCAATTGCTTTCAGTTATTCAACACTGGATAAAACAGTGAGCTGTAAGAGTTCCTCAGGAGAAAATTAACTGCTCTTGAAAAGAAGAGAAATAGAAGTGTGCCACTTTGTATACAATCTACAATCTTTGGCTCCACAGTATTAATGTTTTTAATTTCTGATTGAGCAGCAATGGAGACCAGAGCAATTAGTAACCCATTTGCATGTTCTCTGCCATTGAGGTTCAGCAGAAGGCCCAGCAACTGAGGAGTGCTATTCCAATTTTGGAAACATGGTTTTTTATGAAAGACAGTGCTTGAGTAGAAGCTTGGAAATGCTTCATTCTTGAGCTGCTTTATGTCTTGAAGTTTTAATAAAAGTAAAAGGTATGGGTCAGATCATAAAATGCTGAAAGGCATGAATCATTCATTTCCCTTCAGGCATGTAGCCCTGGCCAAGGCTTCCATCAGCAGGGAGACGCCAGGTCACCAAAGCCAGTGTTCTTGTATATCTAGTCCTCTGCTTGAAATGTGGGTGCATTTTTACAAGTGACTTAACTTTTATAGAGGCAGGATAGGAATGGTCAGCAGGACACATGTCTGCTTTGCCAGTTCCTCACGGGATCACCTGGAGAAATCACCTTCTTTTTCTGGCTCCCTGTTTCTTCAACTATAAAGTTGAAAGACTTGGTCAAGATGCTTTCTACATATTTTTAAGATCTACTCTTCTGCAACTCTAGTAAGTGACTATTCCAGCTGGCCAAGCATATTTATTCAATAGCTTTTTCATTGATGATAAAAAAAATCATATTTATAGTTGTTGAATTTTAAGTGTGATTTGGGAAAGATATAAACCAGCAGCTTTCAAATCTGACTGTGCATTGAAATCACCTGGAGAGATATTTTATTTTACTTTATTTTATTTTTATCTTTTAATCGGGGTCTCATTCTGTCACCCAGACAGGAGTGCAGTGGCTCAATCATGGCTCACTGCAGTCTCAACCTCCTGGTCTCAAGTGATCCTTCCTCCTCAACCTTCTGAGTATCTGGGACTACAGGTACATGCCACCACACCTGGCAAATGTTTTTATTTTTTTGTAGAGATGAGGTCTTGCTGTGTAATCTAGGCTAGTCTCAGACTCCTGGGCTCAAGCAGTTCTCCTGCCTCAGCTTTCCAAAGTCTGGCATTATAGGTATGATCCACTGCATTCGGCCTATTTTATTTTTAATTAACCATTTATTGAAGTATAATATCATATACATACAAAAAAGTGCACCAATTGGTAAGTTTTAACAAAGTGAACACAACCACTAGAACCAGCTGGATTAAGAAAAGGCCTGTGGCCACCTCCCAAGGAACTTTCTAAAGCCCAGATTCCCAAGTCCTACTCTAGACCCATTGAATCAGATTCTTTAGGGTATAAGCTGGGGATCCTTGTTGGTATATCTAGCCCAGCCAGGCTGATGTTGCCATTTGGAAACCCCTGAGGTAGATAGTCATTTTTTACTTTTCAGATAGACTTGAAGATTCTACTCATCCTTGTGCAGAAGGACCTTGGGCCCTACATTAGATGTGTAATCCTGAGGCCCAGTATATCAGAAGTCTTGCCAGCATGGAGTATCTATCCTACAGGAGAGTGGCTCATCCCAGGTTGAACAGTCTGTTCAGGACATTACATGTATTAGTAATAATCCCCACAGTGACCCTGCGATGGTTGTTCTACTTACTTTAAGATGTTTGCAATTCACACAGCCAGAGAGCTGGAGTTCAAAACTCAAGTCAGCTTGGCATACAAGTTCACAGACAACTTCCTCTGACACAGGCAGAATCCCAAGATTAAAACCAGTTCCAACACAACCAACAAACAACTGGGGTATCTTATGACTGACACTGGTATTAATTGCATCATATTTTTCACGCATCATCTCAATTTCAGCACTAGTCAATTCTAACTGCATTATGAAGTTTCTAAAAAAAACACTTTGCTAGCTGTATCTTTTTTTAGAGATTAAAAAATATTGTCTTTGTGTATAGGATTTATGTAGAATGAACACCCTTCATTCTCGAAATGTAGTTTGATCATATGGAAGTGCAAGGGGCTACACATATTCTTTTGTCAATTTAGAATTTTTATTATAGTTGATCTTGGAAAAAAATGCTAGTTGTCTTCTGGGGCTTAAAAGTGTTACATACATTTTCTCCCTAGAGGTGTTTAATTCTGTGGTTAAGTGTAGAAGCAAGTAGAATCAAAACTCTACAAAACTGTGTCCTGTGAAATTCATAGTAGAGTCTACCATGGCTTTTCCTCTCATTTCATTTTATGTCATTATTCTTTTAGTTTTTATGTTTTGAGCTGAGAGGTGTTAGTGCCTTCTGTCTGGCATGCATATTCTTATAAGAAATATGGATATGACAGAGATGAGAAGTAACTGTGGCCAGAAGATGAATCAAATAATTTCTTCTCATCACTACCAAGGACATCAATGTTATCTCCTTATGTATAAGAATAACTATAAAGTTGTATGTAAATATAATATAGCCCTCTCATTCTGGACATGAGCTCTCAGGTGCTTGAAGCATGGATTATCTAGTTTAGGAAGCTGAAAATGGGGACTGATAAGGCACAAGAATGGCAATGAGTTACTCATGGGATCACATGAAACCTTTCTTTGGAGTAATAGATCTCAGTTGGAGCCATTTTGCCTCCCACGAGATATTTGGCAACGCCTAGAAACTCACGGCTGTAACAATATAGGAGGGGATGCTACGCCGGCATCTGGCGGATAGAGGTCATCTGTGATGCTAAACATCCTACGATATACAAAGCAGTCCTGCCAAAATACCAGTGGTGCCAAGCTTGAGAAACCCTGGTTTAGGAAATGGTAGTAAATCTCACACAGAGACCGGCTTTTCTGTAAAAACAATGAAGAAGACTAAGTTATTTCTACTTGGATTGAATAACAGCATACTAAAGAGACCGTGTATTCGAAGGGGCTTTCTTTGATTCTAAATTAATTCCCCTCAGGGCTATATTGGGAAAAGGAGCTAAGAGAAAACCACTTTCTCCTTGGAACTCGGGTTACGAAGCTTTTCTAATCTTCTATACCCCAGCATTCTTCTCTTCCTGTTAATTTTTTTTTGAGGGCAGAATTTGCTATTCTAATGAGAAGTCAGCACACAAACTTAAAAAAAATGATAGCAGTGCGAAATGCGTCCCTCTTGAGCAAAGTTAATTTAGGAGTATAAAATCTCAATTGAAATACTGTCATTTTTTTTTCAAGAATCCTAACTTTGAATAAATGTGGCTGCCATGGTGTCCCTAGGAGAGGGTTGCTAAGGAAACCAAAAGCCAACCCCACTGCCGATGCTCTCCATCCCCATGGAATTCCATTATGGCCCATCAGTCATTTTGAGAGTTAGAGACACCACAGCGAACAAAATGACGACTTTATCAGTTTATCCCAGGAGAATAGCTTCAAGAAATAGATTTACCCAATGCCATCAGGAGATTATCTAATGACCCCTCCTGGTAATGAGACAGAAAATGGATGTCAATCACAGAAATGCTACCTTGGAATACATTGCCAAGTCCTTCATACTGTGATCATAAAAATGCAAAATATACTTTCTGATAGATTAAAATAATATATCCTCAATAATAACTATCTGCAAGATCAATTATATACTGCTTGTCAGCAGTTATTGTTTGAAACACAATAAACTTATTTAAAAATAACCCTTGTATAGTTGCTACAAAAGCTTGTAAAAATTCATGAAACTCTCCCATAGTGTGTTAGGCATGGGTACTATTTTTTTTTTTTTTTCTGAGTTGGAATCTCACTCTGTCACCCAGACTGGAGTGCAGTGGCCGCTCCCGGCCACCGCAGCCTCGACCTGCTGGGCTCCGGCAATCCTTCCACCTCAGCCTTCCAAGTAGCTGGAACTACAGGTGTGCGTTACCACGCCCGGCATTTTGATTTATTTATTGCCAAGTTGCCCAGGTGGGTCTCGAACCTGCAGGCTCAAGCAATATTTTTTTTTTTTGGTGTATTTTTTATCATTGTTACATCTTGAATATTGCACCAGAGAGTTTTCGGTCAATATAACCAAGATTGCAATGCTGTAGAAAGAAGAGGTGTCAGAAATTGTGGTAGTTCATCTGATAGAGAACATTATAGGAGAGTAAAAGATGATTCCTAATACCTGCAGGACTGACCTGCTAGTGAGCCCCACCTGGAACTGCACTGACTCAAACACAAAAGTATTCTAAGGTTCCTGCTGAGGAAGGTTGCTTCAGCTGCTGTGTGCAAAGGTGCCCTGAATTCATTGATTCTCTTTGCATACACGACTACCAGTCTCAGGGGTCTGTTTCCCACAGAGCTGCCAACCCCGACACTGTGTGCTCCAGCCTTGCACCTCTAGGGGTCCTTCAATTTCCTCTGCATGCCCACTGCCAACCTCATCTTACCTGTGGCCTGGAGTTTGCTTCTTGCCCTACTAGCGAGAACACCACTGCACACCAGCTGATGCCCCTGACTTCCTCTGCCTGCCTGCCCACTAAGCTTGTGGGCTGTTCCTGCGTACCCACTGACTGTAGACTACACCGTAAGCTTCAACCACACCTTCTCCAATGAGACAGGAACCTTTTCCAAGTTTATCTTTCTTGGAGTATTCTCTCTCAGTCCAAGATTACTCTTTAGAGCTTTCTTTCCATTTTTAACATTATTCTCCATCAATAACTTAATGATTACTTATATTACACTTCCCCTGTTTAACCTACTTCATGGTGTCGTCTGGTTGAACCAAGAATAGGATAACCTTTTCCCTGCACTCCCTACCTCTTCAAAATGTGTCAGATCATAACAATGAATACCTGTCATTTGCTTTGTTGGCATGAACAAAAATCAAAGATGTGTGCAGGCTACTAGAAGCTGTTTTGTGCTTCCCAGTGACTGGGGAGGTCAAAGGTAGATTGCTCTGCAGAGACTTGAATTAAAGCAAGCACAGCTTTCCTTTTCTCTCCCCTTCTAGGAAATGTTTACCTTACCCTCTCCAGGCAGGAAACAACCCTTTGTTTGAACAAACTATGGTGATCTGTATCATAAATACCACCTACATTCATAAACTGCCAAGTTCTTCATGTGCTATATAGCACATATTACATCAAAGCCCCAGTTCTGTGTTCCTTAGGAAAGCAGAGTCACTTCTTCTCCATACCTATACACACATTTTCTCATCACTGTGTGGGGGGGGAGGGGTAGGGAGCTATGTATGGGGCGGGGGGGGGAGTCCAGTTATCATTGCATAGTGCTTACTATGTGTCCAGCACTATTTTTTCTTTATATATTAACTCGTTTAATTCTATTCACCCTATTAGGGAGGAACAATTAATACTCCCATTTACAAGAGAGAAAATCAAGGCTATGAGACCTTAGTCTAACTTGCCTAAGGTCACAAAGCCACTTGACATTTCTCAATTTGCCTGTATTATTAGGGGTGACTCCACTTGTCTCTAAAATAAGAAAAGATAGGAAGCTAATGAACCAATGACGCTAGGGAAATGTCTCCTCGTTATACATGATTAAGCATAAAAAAACATAAACATGGTGAATTTTGTTTTCTCATTTGCTTTTAGTTAGTATGTTGGAAGGATGAAAATAAAGACCAGGTTGGGCTTTTCCTCTCCCTCTTGCCTTTTCCAGGCTAATGAGTGAATCCCTCTTCCAGACACCCACTCTCTCAATTCACTGGAAAGACTGCAAGAAACCAAGAAGACACAGGCCAGAGGGAAGGTCATCTGGAGACTCAAATTTGCAAGCACTTAGGATCATAGCAAATGAAACCAGGAAACCAGAGACAAGATGATTTTATAATTCGTTAAAACTAGAGTACTTTTGAGAGTGAAAGGGTTTATAATTAATAGTTACACCGGTATAAATCATGTGAACCAGAACTGTCTTGAGCATACTTACACCTGTTGTAACTCTACTAGCAGAAGGTAAGACCACTAGGGTCCAGACATAAATCAGATGAGGCATTCAGTTGGAGAAAGATAAGGAAGAGGCTGAGGTATGGGCAGGGATGCAAGAACTAACAAGGAATGGTGATTACCAAGGAACTCACAGGCAGAAGGAATCACCTGTCCTTGACCAGCATGAGTTGGAGCAGAAGAAAGGCTACCCACAGAGTTGGGACTTTGAGAAATTCAGCCATTGCCAGAATTACCAAGAGGCAGGGAGGAAGCAGAGAGGAATACTGACCTCTTTCTTTCTGTCTTCTGATCTGGAGCCTCCCACTGGCCAAAACCAAGTGGAAGCCAGGGGATGCAGTAGCCTAGATGGTGCAGCCCGAAAAGAATCTAGTGTTTCAGGACTCAGAGAAGAGCAGAGAATGGGTTTGGAAGCAGAATCAGAGTCAGTGCATCATTAATTCCCTATTAGACATTAGCCACTACAATTTCAAGTGCTCAGGTAGGATACTCTGCACATGTCCTAATTTAACCTTATTGTCACCCTTCAGTTCTTGGCCCCCTTCTTCTGTGCTTCTTTGTCTTTGATCACAAGCCACAGACTATGGAAACTAGATTGGGTGAGAAGGAAGGTGATAGCATGATGTGGTATGGAGGATAATATAACTGTTGAATATGATAAAAACAATGAAGTGTATATCTAGTTTTATTTGAGAGTCCATAGAGGCTGATACTCAAGGGGATGTAGTGGAAAGATAGGAGGAGTTGGGAAGCAGAATCAAACAAGGTCTCCTTTATTTTTAGCCTACCTCTTAGTGTGCCCCTCATCTTTTGCTCCAACTGAAACTTGATTCTCTGTGAGCCAAGGAGATTATCTATCTATCTATCTTCTTTTTTGTCCTAATTTTCACTTTATTGATTCTCCCAAACTACCCAAAGCTTTAAAGTTCATGCCTTCAAGAAGATACCACTACCCACTACCCCACTTTGTTGAAATCACGTAAATCACTCTGCTCAGGTATTCATCCTCATGCTTTAAATTTGTAAGCACTTGGCTCATGGCCACTCACTTCAATATACTGTAAATCCAGTAGTTACCATAATCCTTGATTATTTCAACATCCATGAAGACCGTCCTTCTAATACCCTGGAATATTAGCTTTTTGCATAATCTAGCTTTCTACTTCTTTATTCATACCCTGGACTTCATAATTATCAGTTAGTAACCCACTTCTATGATCTTAATAGAAAGCATTCCAATTTCTGATCAACCCCTCCTATCGAGAAGCCATTGGAGGGTTTCAAACAAAAGAGTGATGAAGTTCTGGTTTCCTGTATCTGCATATAAGCCACCCCTAAGTTAGGGGCACAGTGACACCTGTTTTGCTCACAGATCTGCACTGTGGGCATGGCTTGGAGTCAGCTTGTCTCTGCTTCACTGGTGTAGCTGGGGAAGTTCAAGGTTGGAGTCAGAATTGTCTGAAGACTCATTCACTCATGTTTGGCTGGTGATGTTGGCTTTCAACTGGGACCTCATCAGGAGTGCATGTGGCCCTTTCATGCTTGACTTCCTCACAATATAGTGACTGGGTTACCAAAGCAAACATCCTAAGAGACAGAGAGAGGGCCCCATGGTACCTGGTAGTGCTTTTTCTAACTCAATCTTGGAAGTCTGCTGTGTTCTTCTCATAGAGACCATTTCAAATTTGTCCAGTGTCGGTGGGAGAAAACACAGGCTCTGTTGTTGATGGAGAAGTCTCAATATTACCTTGTAAAAGCATATGGAATGAGATATATTGGAGATGCCATCTCTGGAAAATGTCCAGACAGAATGTGATTTATGTGTTTGAAAGAACACTCTAAAACAAAGCAGGCAGTATCACATTACCAGACTTCAAACTTTACTATAAAGCTACAATCATCAAAACAGCTTGGTACTGGTATAGGAACAGGCATATAGATCAATGGAATAGAATTGAGATTCCAGAAGTGAAAC
>NW_007026238.1:17657-32814 GCF_000164805.1 Carlito syrichta
CCTCTATGGAAAGCAGTGTGGCGATTCCTAAAAGCTCTAAATATCGACCTCCCATATGACCCCGCAATCCCCCTACTGGGAATATACCCTGAAGAACTCAAATCACTCTATCAACAAGATACCTCCACACGAATGTTTATCGCAGCGTTGTTCACAATAGCAAGAACCTGGAACCAACCATGCTGTCCATCAAAAAAGGACTGAATTTTTTAAAATGTGGTACATATACATGATGGAATACTATGCAGTCATAAAAAAGAACAAAATCATGAATTTCTCAGCAACCTGGCTGGAACTAGAGTCAATAATACCGAGTGATCTCTCACAGAAACAAAGATCTGAGCATCACATGTTCTCACTCATATAGCGGACCTTGAACATCCACTGTAATACTATAAGAAAAAAAAGACTGACAGTGGTGGGAAACTATGGGGGGGAGGGGAAGGGAGGTGGGATTAACAGTAGTCAATATCTCTCTGGGAACGGGGAGACACCCCTTATCAACAAGGGTGCCTGAACGAAGCATGTTTGTATACTTAACCCTAAACTGTACCCTACAATATCAAAATAAAAAATATTGATTAAAAAAAAGAAAGAACACTCTAGCTGCTTTGAGGAGAATAAATTTTTGAGGGGTAAGTGTGGAAATAGAACCTGATCTTGTGACTCAAGCTGTCCTTGGGGAGGGATGATAGTGACTTACACTATAGTGGGAGGAGTAGATATAAAAATCAGGGGATGAATTCAGGAATTGAGCACCTAGTTTTAACACAGATTATTTTAAAGACCCAAATGGCTCCAAAGACAAAAGAGAATGAACATGAAGCAGTGTGCACAGGGACATATCTCTCATCTTCAAAATTATAGTGAGGCTCTGACCCTCAAGAGAAACAACATGCTTATACTTTCTCCCACCTTTCAAATGTCTAGGACTCACTATTGGAGGTTACTTAAGGGTGGATTTGTTGATATTACTATAATTATTTTAAATAGCCATATTTGAAATGGATGTTTTGGCAGAACAGAACTGTTGTGCTAAATAAAGAACTGTGATAGACCATCAGATAATGCCTCACCTTACTAGTGAAAGAAAAATCTGGAATGCTGCCTCTATTTCTCCAGAGTGCCTGCAGGCAGTCTGTTTTGGACAGCCATAGACTGGGGTCAATCAATACAAGTGCACTTGATCTCCTTTTTGGTAGTTGTGTCAACACTTAGTCTTCCCTAGCTATGGTGGGGTGTATTCTTTAATGTCATAGGGACTTTCTGGGGAACCATGGTGCCCACTCCCATAGGCTCATGCATATTAGTAAAGTCAGATTCCCATCTTCTTCCCTGAGTCTTACATTCCAGACCTCTTATACCAAAGCTTCCCATTCCTGGTGCAACTCAGAGCATACAGGAGAGAGAGAGTACTGGCTTAGAAATCAATGCTAGGCTCCAATCCAGGTTTGACCACTTATGAGTTGTTTGACCTTGAGAAAGTTATTCAGCCTTTCTAGGTCTCAATCTCCTTCACTGTAAAATGATGAGGAATGATGATTACCCTTTCTCATGGGGTTTATTGTAAAGATTAAGTGAAATACCAAGAGAGCAGCCTGCACAAAGTGACACATATTATGCACTCAACAAATTGTAGTGATAACTATTACATATTAAAGGATAAAGAGGCTGTAATATTTAGTTTCATTCCGAGCAGCTAGTGCTATGCAGACAGACCATTACAGAACAACTGACAATGCCTGCTGGCTGTGGCCATGTCACATCCTTTTATGGCTCAGTGACTTAACATTTAGAAGATGGTACTTTCACAGTGAGAGCAAGTTGAAAAATAAGTAAAACCCCAGAGAGCATTTAGACACAAATCAACTTAGATGAACGTGGATTTCTCAGTTTGGTCTGCCAGCTGGGTGGCTTTTACATTCTGTTTGAGCTAAGCTATGCTGTCCCAGAGGTTGTTCCAAATTCACCAGTGCTGTATGCATGTCAAAAACATAGGGAGAGATTTGCTTTGAAAAGCTGACATTTTTGTAGGTATCACCAAAGCCTGGAATAAATGGGGTCTGAGAAATACTTTGTGTGCCTTGGGAGAGTCAATGAAAGGAGCTGTCACCAGGCCTATGCTTTCAGGTGACACTGGGAGTCCAGTGGGTCACCCAGGTCATCTACATAGCAGCAAGTATTCAGATGCTTGAAATGTCCAGATGAATGATTTTTTTTACTTCCTTTCCAGTGGTCTAATATCAGATAGCTTCATGTTCCCTAACTTAACATATTCTAACCGGTTCATCAAAATCTAGTCTTTCATGGGAGCTTCCCCTCATGTAAGTCTTTCATTTTAGTGCCAACTATAGTTACTCTTCATTGAGTGCTGCAGAGGTGACAAGTACCATACTAGATTCTACACACATGATCTCATTTTCTCCTAACAGACATTTGTTCATTCACTCAGCAAATATTAGCTGACTGCCTACAAGGTACTGAGGAGAGGATACCATTTTACAAATAAGTGATTTGAGTTTCAGAGAGGGTAAGGGACTTGTGCCAAATCACATAAGGAGTGAGTAGGAGAGTCAAGAAATGAATAAACCCAGTTCCCATGGTGTTCCCAGAAAACTGCATCTCTCTGGGGGTGCTAACGTCGTGCAAGGTGTGGAAGTCAGACCTGGAAGCTGGAGTTCTAGGCAGTTTGCTTGGCCAGTTCCTGGTTATGTGACCTTGGGCAAGTCTCTTACTCTCTTTGGGCTTATTTCCTCATCTCCATGAAAAGTTGCTGAACACTTTTTGACCTACCTTTTGATGTTTCTGTGAAAATCAAATGCTATAAAGTAACAATATGAATGGGTCTCACAAATATGCTGTTGGGTGAAGGAAGACAGACCTAAGAGAGTGAAGACTTTATGATTTCATTTATAAGGACCTGAAAGCAGGTCAAATGAATAAGAAGTAAGGGCTACTGGTTTCCTTCTGGGGGAAGAGGAATGGAAAGGGGAGCAATGGGGCTTTTGAAGTTCTAGAAATATGTTTTCAAGAAAAGCAGTAAACTTTAAAAAATTATATAGGTATATGAAATGACGTTGAAAATGTTTGAGTATGGTGTCAGTACCCCACTCCCTGCCACCTGCACACTCCTCAGGTGTGGAGGCTGCCCACAGTGCTCCTCCCGCCTTGGGTATTCTTGCCCTCTCTGGGTTACACTGAAGCACTGGGCTCCAGTCCCAAAGAAAAGCAAGGGTGCAGTTGGTGCAGGCACTGAGCTTCCAAAGAATCCTAGATATCAGAGTTGGTGTCTCTCGGTGGCATTCAACCCTCTGATAGGGTCACTGACCTCTGCTCAAATGATGCCAGTGATGGGAATTCATCACTTTGTAAAACTGACAATGTTGGAGCGCTCTAGCGGTTACATCACCACCATGCCTGTGGCTACCACCCATTGGCCTGGACAGCACTGAAATAGCCTGTATCCTCTTCCTTGCTCTCATCAAATGTATAATTTTTTATTTAAACATTTTTTATTCTATTATTTTCATATATAAATCAAATAATGATAGTTGACTAATCTGGCAACTATCTTTCTAAGATGAAATATGCACAATAAACAGTGTGATAATTTCTGCCTAATATATATTAATTTCTAAATATCAAATTTCTACCAACAGTCTCCTTTACCATTTTTGACAAGTAACATGCAATTTTATTTTTATCTTTTGATGGGCACAAAAAATTAAAGTTTATTTTTAAACCCAATGCTTTATAATATTTATGTAAAGAGCCCATTCCCCTGCCAGTCTTCTCCCTTCCTATGCCATCCACTAGAAGCAACCATTGCAAACAGCTTGATCTTGTTTGTGAACTGATTTTTTTCTTATGCTTTTACAGATACATCAAATATATATACAAGAAAAATGAAATAAGGCACTGCATCAAGGGGTGTGGAGGGAAGCAAATTGAAAGTGAGATGGTATGAAGTGATGGGGGCTGAGGAAACTGAGGCAGCCAGCTGTGTCTAAAGGTGGTGGTGATGTCTCCACTCCATGAAATTGTTGCCCATGGGCATACAGGCTAGGCTACCAAATCTTCAGACTTTCCAAGAGAAACTGGAAGTCCAGACTGATATATGACAACTGGTTCTTAAATGTTGACAATTAAGTCCAGTTTCTTAAGGTGCAGGCCAAAATAAATGCCTCTTCACACCTTGTTCAGTCAGCAGGCTGCTAGATTGGAATCTCTACTACAAATACCAGCTATTCACTTGCTTGTTTACATGTGAACTATAATATAGTTATATTTCCAGATCAGCACATATGTGTCCCTGAATTATTTTTAACAGCCACATGATATTTCATCACATAGCTGTACCTTTAATCAATCCCTAGTTGATGGCTAACAACTCTGCAAATGTTTCAACACAGTGATCGTGTTTTTTTCTAGTCCCTATTTCTGGCCTAGCTTATGTTTCTCCAAATTCCATCTTTATGCTTCCCTCCTATTTCTCATACCAGTTTCCTGACCACACTTCTCCCAGACCACTTTCAAATGAAATTTTGCTGCACTTTTCCACTCACTCACCATTCAAATCTGTATAATTTTAGCAAAATTCATGTGAAGTTGGTTTGAGAGGAGTGTGACCACATATACTGGAGAATTTCGTTCATAACCATTGATCCAGCCCCCTTTTAATCTCCCAAGTGTTCCCATTTGGAAAATAAATTTCATGATTACCTTACCCATAATCCTACCAACCGTATTAAAACCACTATTAATGTTTTATTATAATCCACTTCAGTCATTTTTTATGGGTACTTTATGTCTTTGATCTCACTCTACATATAAAATTTTATACTCCAATTTTATATTTAACAGGAAAATCTAGGCATTTTATGATATTCAAATTATTTTACAGATATTTGAATGGCTACATTATTTTTTATTCTCATTTTGCTTAATACTACCCTTATTTTTGGAAACTTCGTTTAGTTCCAAATATTAATACTATAAACAGTATTGTAATGAACGTCTGTAGGCAGAAAACTCTTTGTTCATTTCAGATAATTTCCATGAATGGAACCCCAGAAATAGAATTTGCAAGGTAAGGGTTATGAACATATTCAAGACACTTGAATTGTATGCCACTTTCCTCCCCTATAGGCTAGAGTCACTTAATATTCCTTCCAGCTGTGTCGAGTGTGTCTGTGTCACTGCACTCAATCTCTGATATTGAATATTCTTGTTTTCTACAGTTCTATTAATCTGATAGGTTAAAAATAGCATCTCATTATTATTCTAATTTCCATGTTGTTGATAATGAATGAGGTTGAAAAATGTTCAAATGTTTATTAGCCATTGATATTTCTCCATTTTATTGTCTTTGTTCCTTTCTCCTTTATTTATTGCAAATCTAATGCTTTTATTACCTTTTGGCATGAGCTCTTTTTATATTAAGGATACTGTCCTTTGTCCTGTTTAAAGCAAGTATTTCTTCTGGTTTATTTGCCTGTTAAGCAATTTTGAGAGAAATTGCAATTTGTATGTGAAAAATCTACTCATCTTCTCTTTGTTATTTCTTCCACTTCTTTTAAGCTTTAAAAAAAAAATCAATTCTTACTCCAGTTCTATATCTAGTTTTGATCACTATTTATTTTCATTTTCTATTAGCATTTGTATGATGTATTTCTTTTTAAATGAGCTCAATTCTTCTTGGTGTGAGGCTATACTATATAAGGCTGACATGAAATAGGAAGTTATCATTTATATTTTATTTTGTTCTTCTTAAAAATTCTATTGCTGCTATCGATTGTCCATTTTAATAAGGTACTTCTGCTCTGAGGCAATTATGCAAAGGAACAATTGGAAACATAAATAATGAAGAATAAGTATTTTTTCTTTCACTTCATTATTCAGATAGAGAAATGCTAATTGTTACTTAGCATGAGATACACCGTGTTTTTAATAAATAAATTTTATTAAAAAATACACATTAATTTTATCTGGAGCAGTGGTAGAAATAAATTGAAATGTTGAATTATTAAAAAATGCTGTTTTCTAGGTAACTATGCACAATATCTGGCATCTACAGATGCATTCTAGTCCAGAAGGTTTCTTTGAATTGTTAAACCAAAAAATCAGTGACAAGGACTAGCACAATTTTACAATGCAAAAAGAAAATGCCAAGCTACTCTCCAGACAATAGACTATTTATCACAGTTTGTGGGAGTGAAGCAAGTACATAATTTTTTGATCCTGCTGACACATTCAATTATCTTCTAAAAGTTTCTATCACAGAACTCCTTTCAGCCATTTATTGGGTACAAAAATGTAATCCATAATTACAGATACTTCCTGCGCCTTTTATAAAAAAAAAAAACAAAAAATAAAAAAAACCGACAGTTCCTTCCTGAGGCTTTCTGTCTTCCAGACAAACTGGAAAAAGAAAATAAATACTTGGCAATCAAGTCTTGTAAAGTGGCGGTGAGGGGTAGTCAAGGAGCTGTTGGCTGAAAACAAGGGGAAAAAAATGTACAATGTAGCCTAAAGTCTGGGTTTGCAGAGGAAATGATTTCTTGTATGTCATAGACTCACAGATATCTGGAACTGAAAAGGACTTTGTGAGTATGAATTTAGTCTATATCCCTGCTTTTCCTATAATGGATAAAACTTTCCAGATCTAGGTGCTTATCTGAAAAATCCAAATGTGATATGATGAAAAAAATCAGAGACTAAGTCTGAGTCCACATTTCCTGTTAACATTTCCTTGGGGAATAATGTGTTTAATCCAAACAATCTTGGATTCTTTTCTTAATATATAAGGTTTTTAATACTTCCCTAGCTGGGATCTTGTGGTGTTAATAGGATGCCATGTATGAGACTGCCTACTTCTTGCTAAAAATAAAAGCAATCATTTCTCTCTCTCCCTTGTCCCTCCTCACTAAGAGATTTGTAGAGACAAGCTGTCATCTAAACTTAAGATATTTATAAATATTTACTATGAAAAAAAATCAGAGACTAAGTCTGAGGCCAATTTCAACATTTAAGACAACTATTTAAGATAGGAAACGCCTCTGAATGCCCATCTTATAATTTTCATATTGTAGCTTTAGCTTATTTCTTCTGGTTTATTTTCCAGTGGAGTTGTTGAATAGAGATAATCAAACTTAGTAAGATAATCTTTACTTGATGTTTCTGTAGACTTGATAACTGCCATCCATGATTCCTTCCCTTAGGCCTTAAAATGAATGAGAGACAGCAAGAAGACTGTATTACCAAATAACATCTGACAAATATCTTCTTTTTTTCCCTTATATCTCATATCCATCTCCCTTACCTCAATCCCATGTACTCTACTTTGTAAGTCTAGGAACGAATTCCTAAGACATGATGCCTGGTTTTATGTTGGACTGTCCTCTTCAAGTTGTCTATCCCATCACAGCAAGGACTGAGGAAATGTGTTTTGTGGGTCACTTCCTTTGTCTGTGAGTTATTTTGTGACTGAACTGAACTTGGCATTTAATTCCACCCTTCCCTCAAATGAATGTCAATTGACTGCATTAAATGATTTTCTGTTTCACTTAAAATGTAGGAGACTGATTGGTGTAAAGCAAAAATCCTTTCATTTATGAAAAATAATGAATCAGGAGGAACGTAAGAGAGCAACTTTTCATTTTCAAAATAGGAAAATCAAGACTCAGCAATGTTCAAGGAAGTACCAACACCATGAATGAGTTAGTCAACATACAGCAAGGAATTAGTTGCATTTAATCACTCATTTAGTTTCTGATTTGTCTATTTCTAGGTTGGTGGAAACAATTTGCATTACTCAGGTCATTGTCTCTGAAGTTACCTTTAAAAGGCATGCATCAAAGTTATCATATGGTTGGGAAAAGCTTAACATTGCTTGGGAGAGTACCTAAGGCAGTCCCTGGCACAGAATTGGCAACCAAACAAAACCAGTGGAAAGTGTCAATCATTATTTTTCTACTTACCAGTCATTATCATCATTACATTAATCATTATAATAGTGGGATAATTGAAATTATTGTTCAGCACAATGCATTTTTTCCGCATTCTACTGTAAGTGGAATTTACCCTACTTCACTAATATTGGGGTTGTCATGTGACTCACTTTGGCCAATGAGATGTTAGCAGAGGTGATGTAAGCAGAGACCTAAAACGTGCTTGTGCCTTTGACTTGCTTGGTTCTCTGGTGGCCCATGAAAAAAGTCAAGCCCAACCAACCCACAGCTTGGAGCAGAGCTGTCCATTCAAGACCATAGTAACAAAATCAACCTGCAGACTTTTAAACAAAAGAATATGCGCAAATCATTGTAAGCCACTGAGTTTGGGGGTGGTTTGCGAGGCAACATCATGGTGGCAATAGTTTCTAGTGTATATAACTAGCCTTTGAATGTAAACTATGTAACAGACTCTGTGATCAGCACTTTAATGATCTCACTTCAATCTGATAATGATACCATTAGGTAGACGACATTGTTAATGCAATATTACAGATCAGAAGAAAGAGGGAACTTACCCAAAAGATATGATAATAAATCACTGCAACATGATTTTAATCAATGTCTTTCTGATTCCAGTACATTATGTCCTAACTATGTATTTGCACCTGAAATGGAAAAAATTAAAGCTATGCTTGATACTTATCAAGGAGTTTATGTTATGGGCATGAAACCAAACAACTGCCACTCAGCTCTTTTCTTCTATTCCCAACTGTTATTACAAATGAATTATTAAGGGTTGCATTTCAACTTTTGCCAAGAACTAGGCTGTTCAGCTCTTAGAAGTTCATTCCAAGGAGCAATTGATACAGAGTTCTCCTAGGGAGACAGACTAATAATTTTTCAGATGACTTCCACAGCAAAATGCCATCAAGCCTAGGAGATGCATTTCTTGGCGATGAAAAATGAGTAATAGCACTCCTTTGAAGTTCAGTGTCATCTCTTGAACTCTCTGGAGTCTCAGAGATATTCTTAAAGCTGGGAATATTTATATTCCCAGCTTTAAGAATGGTGAGAGCAGCCCAAATAGATAATCTTATTTCAAGTGAGGAATACTTTTTTATTATCTCCTTTACAGTGTTTTTTTTTTTTTTTTTGATGTAAGTGTTTACCTGAGGGCTTCAGGCCCACCTCAGTGTGCCCCCATTATAAATTTCAAAAAAATCTTGATTTCCCATACAAAAAGAGGGAAGCCCTCTGCTGAAGTTCTGGCTATATCCTTCCATCTCTTTGATTTTTTTTTTCTATTGTCTCTTCCTCTTTAAACTCTGGCATGATGAGACTTGGCCAAATCTCTGAGGAAAAGGGCCACCTTTCCTCTCCAGCCTCAATGAGAGGATTTTCTTGACAATTCTAAAGAGGCATAAGATGGAAGTTCTTTGAGTGTTGAACTGGATATGATCTCTCCTAGGAAGGTTTTGCTCTTCCCATTAGTATGGGAAGGAGGAAGGCAACTGTGGTAGAGATTAGTACCTAGCTAGAATACAACATCCAAAAAAGGTGGCCCATGTAAATGTTTAGTCTTAAGGTTATGCAGGATGTTTCTGAGACCCAGGAAGCAGATCAATGGGAGTTAGCTGCAATGCCAACAACATCATGTGCCCAAGGGTTGACCACCTATGAAACCTGCTCTCCACTTTTCTGACATTACACATGTCTGGGAAACTTGTAACACCATAAATCACAAAAATAACAGAAATATCCAGTGAATGGAAGATTCTAACATATCTGATTCATTCCTTCATTAACCCATTTGACAAATATTTATGAAGGTTCTGCTATGTGAAAAACATATAGCAATGAACAAAAGGAATAAAGTCTCTTGCAGATTTTACATTCTAGTGACAGATGAGGAAGGACTAAACAAATCAATATAGGACACAATGTAAGTTGGTGCAGTAAAAAATGTAAAGCAAGATAAAGGATAGATTGAAATAATTTACATAGGGTCATTGGATAAAGTCACTCTGAGAAAGAGACCAAATGACAGCATAAGTCATGTGAGTATCTAGAAAAGAGGGGCTCTGGCCAATACAACTGCCTAGAATTATGAGTGTGCTTGATATGGTCAAAGAACTGAAACAAGGACAGGATGCATGGGGAACAGTGAATGGGAGGAACAGTGATAGGCAGATGTGAACCAAATCATGTAGAACCTTGTAGGAGATTACTAGAAATTTGGATTTTATTCCTGGTAAGATCAGATGTCACCAGATAGCTTTGATCATAAAAATGATCTAGTTTCATTTTTAAAGAAGTCCTCTGACTACTGTGTCAAGAGACCATGACCTTATAAGCATAGAAGTATGAAGACCAGATAGGAAATTAAAAATAAATGCAAGACAGGATGGTGGTTGTTTAAAGGAGCTTTGGGATAGCATAGGAGATGAGGAGTGGATGAATTGCCGATGTATTTTGAAATTAGAACAAACAGAATTTGACAGGAAGTTAGATTTGAAATATGGAGGAGACAATTCAAAGCCAATTCCAAATACATTGGCTTGGCAACTGGATGCATGGAAGTGCCATTTACTGCATAGGAAATACTGGGAGAGGAAGGGTTAGTGTGGGCAGGGGAGAACTTAGGGGCTCTAATTTGAGATGCCGATTAGACTTCTAAATGGAAATGTTACATAGAGGATTGCATACACAAGTCTGGCATTCAGGGGAGAGATGTTGGCTGGAGGTAGAAATTTAAGAGTCATCAGAGTACTCATGAGAGGAATTAGTCCAACATTAGGGACTGAAAAGAAAAATAGTTAAAAAAAAAAAAGTAGACTGAGAAGAAAACCAAATGAGATTGAAGAAAAATTAGGGGATTGATGTCTCAGAGGCCAACAAAAGAAAATGTTTGAAGAGGGAGGAAGTATTCAACCTCATGAGATGTTGCTAGTTAGTCAAGTAAGAAGAGGACTGAACGTTGGCTGTAAGATTTAGCAATGTGGGTTTCACTCACGGTTATTATGAAAGCTGTTTCTCTAGAGTAGTGAGGGCAAAGGATTAATAGATTTGGTCCAAGAGAGAGTTACCCTAAAGAATTTTACTACAAAGATGCAAAGTGGGGTGGGAGGTAGAGGAGTTAAGAAAAGTTTGTGTTTGTCTTTTTGTTTTAAACATAGGAAATAAAACAGCATAGTTTTATGTTAATAAAGATAATTTGGAAGAAAGAAAATACTTATTGATGCAGAAGAAAGAAGACTGTGAATTTATTATCTCTATAGAATAGTGAGCAGGGCTGATGGTAGAACTAATGGCCATGTTGGTTCTGGGGAATGTGATCCAGGGTTTGTTCTGTCTGCATGGGTATAATGCACAGTCACGTGTAGAGAAGCAGGAGATATAATTACAGATGAAGATGAATTGGGAGATTGGAGTCGGAGAATGAGGAAATATTCTTCTTAAGAATTCTACATTCTCAGCAAAATGAGAGTGAGTTGTCAGTTGATGCTGAGAATGAGGAGGGGATGTTGGAGGTTTGAAGGCAAAAAAAGAGTTAAGTAATCACTTGGGAAATAAAAGAATGTGACAAGAATTGCGTGTAGGATCCTTTCGCAGTGATGGGAGCTCAGTAAAGTCATGAACTAGAATGTGGCCGGTCATCCTGGGTGTGTGTGTTTCTCAAATCACATTTAACCTGTGCATAGTAGGTAGGGAGTTGGATTGAACTTAAGTTCAGTTTTACCAGGCATGTATGACAAAGGAACAAGGGCAAGAGAGTTGAGTTAATAACCCACTTGACAGTATTACGATATGGAATAATTGATACAACTATTTCTAAGCATCTTGTCAATTCTGCTCCCAAGAATATTCAGAACAGATTAAATTGCACTGTCTTAGAAATAGAACTAGCCTATGACTAGCTTCATTATTAATATTAAGCAGATGCATACTCATTGTATTTCATAATGCCATTAACATCATGCCACTGCTGACAAAATGGTATGAACCTCATGTTAAACTGATAATAATCCAATTAGCTCAAGGTATGTATGTCTTATAGCAATCAACATTACAGATATGCTATAAATGGTAAAAATTCAGAGTAACTGAATGAACTTGTCTTTTTTTTTTTTTTTGAGTTGGAGTCTCACTCTGTCACCCAGACTGGAGTGCAGTGGCTGCTCCCGGCCACCACAGCCTCGACCTGCTGGGCTCTGGCGATCCTTCCGCCTCAGCCTTCCCAGTAGCTGGAATTACAGGCATGCGCTACCATGCCCGGCTGATTTTTTGATTTATTGTAGAGATGATGTCTCACTGCCCAGGCGGGTCTCGAACCCGCGGGCTCAGGCAATTCACTCACCTCAGCCTCCCAAAGGCACGGGATTACAGGCTGAGCCACCGAGCCCGGCTTGAATGAACTCTTCTATCAACCTTAATAAAGCATAAAGATCAAAATTATAGAGAATCAAGACCCCACTTTCAGCCTCAGCTCCACAGGAAACTTTCTCTTGCTACTTAAGGATATTTCTTTGGAATAAATATGTTTGAGTTCCCTCCCTTCCTCTTTCTCTCTTTCCCCCTTTCTTTCTTTTCTTTTCTTTCTTTCTCTTTCTTTCTTTCCTTCCTTCCTTCTCTTTCTTTCTTTGTTTTCTTTTGCCTTTTCCCTTCCTCTTTTGTTTATTGCTTAATATTCAGACTTAACATTAAAAAAGAAAGAAAAAGCCCAACTTGTAGAATTTAGCCATTTGTGTGTGCTAAACCCACCACTTCCCTCTGCTCTCTAGAGCTTTATCTGATTATATCACTTCAGAACTTAGAGAGTTTCCATGGTAACAGTTCTCCAATCTTTTCCTCTGAAAAGAATCCCTCCTAAGAGAAGTCACCTGTAAAATGCTACTCAGTTGCCTTTGTTCCACTCTGTCTCAGTCTTCATCCATTGTCTGCAGTTAGAGTTGGGTAAAGCGACTTGCCCATGACCTGTGAAGTTGGAGAAGCTTCCATTGTGGCTGCCCAGGATTGGACTGGAGTCTGCTCCCCTCCACGCCTCTGCCTTCTTCCTATCACCACCTGCACTTGCAGAACATGGAGTGAGTTCAGAGGGAGGAAGCATAGCAAAGGCGCTTTTCAAAAACCCCTGGATCTTTTTTTAAACTGTTGGTCAACTTCCAAATTGAGAAATGGAGTCCCCAAAGCAAAATCAGCAACCTCAATCACTTGCCACTTAAACAAGAGCAGATTTATTATATTTGGCCCAAAGAATACTTGTTACAATGTTACTATACATGCTCTTTGGAAGGAAGGTTGACCAGGATGCTTTACTTAGTTACTGGATGGATGCTGCCTTACTTGCCACTCTGACTGCCCTCACGAGAATTCTCAACATTCCTTCTTCCCATCACTGTGCCACCATCTTCTTTCCTGGTCCAGCATTTACCCCCTGGCTGTGGTCACAGAAAGACCCCTGAGATTAGTCACTTAATAGTGAAGCAATACATGAATTTCGTCCCTGACATAGAGGAACTTAGCAATTTCTTTGCATGGTTCTCACTTTTCAAAACTGAGGGACTGGCATTTATTCCATGACAGATCTACTCCTTCTTACCAATAATCAGGAAGAGGATATCGGAGTCAGTTCTGGATGCTACTTTGGGTACTTTCTGCATGTCTATGACTGGTTACTGTCTTTCTAATCTTGACTGGAGTCTTAGGTAGACTCAAGAATATAATAACTAGGTGCCAAGGAGTTGCAATAACCATTGTTTTCTTTCCTTGGAGAAAATGAAAAAAAGAAAAGCTTTGGTTTGGGAAACCAGAACTATTGTGTTGTATTAGGTCTTTTTACTAAAGTGGAACTACTATGATAGACAACTGAAAGAGAGATCATAACTCAGGCATGAAATTTGTGTAATAAGTCTGCCTTTATTCTTTGATGTTTGCTGACAACTTTTAAGCCTTACACCTCCCTCTTCCTCTTCTGATCCATACCTTGGAAAGCTATAAGAAAGCTTGAGTGCTCCCTCCTTTGGCACCAGTGGGAGCTTCAAAAACCATGCAAGCCCCTTCTTGTATGCAAGAACTCTCACTCTAGGCCCACCCCTAACCACAGTACAACTCTTAAGCTGTTTCCTTTCCCTGTTCCCTCAAGTCATGTTTAAATCTGCTGAAGAGGCATGCTGTCTCCTCCCCAGAAAGCCTCACTATGTAAGTAATGTCTTTTCCTACTTTCTTAGTGCATGTGTAGTGTCATCAGTTTTGATCTCCAAATGAAATTTTGTGTGAGTCCATCTTGTTTTTGCATAATATCCACACCAGTTTGTGTAGAGGAGAAGTGACAAAAGAGTCTTTCAAAGCAGACACAGAGCTACTGTAATGGTAAAAGCTTGCTCATTTCTTCATCCAGTAAAGAAGGAATTTGAAGATCTAGACCATTAGTTTCTATATTCCATAATCCCAGAGCAAGTATTAGACAGGGGACAGACTTGCCCACACAATGATTAGTCAAATCTCATCCAGGGGCCAAAACTCCATCCTTGCTTACAGTTCAATCATTCATTGTCTAAAGTAGAGTAGAAGGCAAAGTGGCAGGATAGGAAAAGCAAAAAGGAAACCAAAATGGTGACTGGAGTGAAATGACTTAAAGTGTGTGCACACATGATGCTAACAAATGGTTGAGTTGACAGTGTGTCTAGGTTGGACTCCAAAGACGATAACTTTCTTCCAAGAAATCTTCCTTAGACTCCTAAATAAAACATGTCATTGCAAAGATAGAAATATGAGAATCAGCCTTGATAGCTCTCACCACCTTGCACCATAGTCAATATTCCCCAAGTTCTGTTGGTTTTGTTTCTTCATAGTCTCCAAATCATCACTGCTCTCCATCTCCATGGACAACTGCTTTTATTAAATCATCGTCTATTGCCAGGAGTATTGCAACATCGCTTCCTAATTAGCTCTTAGCCTATTCATTCTGAATGCTGTGGCCAGAATGATCTGAAATCCAAATGTGATTCTCTACATAAAAACTTTTAGCACCAGCCGGGCTCGGTGGCTCAGCCTGTAATCCTTTGGAAGGCTGAGGTGAGTGGATTGCCTGAGCCCGCAGGTTCGAGACCCGCCTGGGCAGATGAGACCTCATCTCTACAATAAATCAAAAAACTAGCCGGGCGTGGTAGCACGCGCCTGTAATTCCGGCTACTCGGAAGACTGAG
>NW_007026238.1:32912-146460 GCF_000164805.1 Carlito syrichta
TGCACTCCAGTCTGGGCGACAGAGTGAGACTCCAACTCAAAAAAAAAAACAAAAAAACTTTTAGTACCTTCTCATTGCCCTCAAGATAGAAATTCCTTAACATGTAGCTTCTAAGCACTTCATGATCTAGCTTGTACATACTTGTCCAGCCTCAAGTCTAATCGCTCCATTCAGGAAACTTCATGATTATCTCTGTTTATTGAGCTCTCATGTCTCTGGTATGTTCACATTCCCTTCTTTCTGCTTCTCTCAACTCCTACCCCTCCAGGGTCTCAGTATTAACCCTCAGACCTCAGCCAGGTGACAGTTTCCTCCAAGAAACCTCCTTAACCTCTCAGGACTGGTAGGTTAAAACTTACTCTATTTCCCAAAAAAAGTCATCTTTCACCTCAACATTTGTTTCACTGTATTGTAATTCACTTTTAACTTGATCACACCCCTCAATAGACTGGGTTTACCGAGGGCAGGGCCACTACCTGGCACATAATAAAAGTCAAATATATATATAATGAAGTCCTAATTCCATTAGGTTTCAATTGCACACCAAAAAGAGACACAGTAAAACATTGACAGAAAGACACCACAGTCCTCAGTACATATGTCCATGACTGCAGGTTCATTAATAAGAGATTGAGCTAATCTGATGGCTCATTAGTAAGAATGTAAGAAAATGCACTAAAAAATTAAAAGTTCAAATGATAAAAGAACCCAAAATTATATTAATAATATTGGTAATCATTGATGATGCTACTGATAAACACAGAATAGCATGTGAGAAAGAAAGACTAAATGTCCAACTTAATATTTTTATGGGACATGAAATCACAACAATTTTTTTTTTTTTTTGAGTTGGAGTCTCACTCTGTTGCCCAGACTGGAGTGCGGTGGCCGCTCCTAGCCACTGCAGCCTCAACCTGCTGGGCTCCAGCGATCCTTCCGCCTCAGCATTCAAAGTAGCCGGAACTACAGGTGCGTGCTACCACGCCCAGCTAATTTTTGATTTATTGTAGAGATGAGGTCTCCCCAAGTTGCCCAGGCAGGTCTCGAACCCACGGGCTCAGGCAATTCACTCACCTCAGCCTCCCAAGGCGCAGGATTACAGGCTGAGCCACCAAGCCTGGCTGAAATCACAACAATTTTTAAGTCTCTTTTTAACTTTGACCATAAAATTCGGAATTAGGGCAACCTTCACCCCCAGAGTAAGGCAAGTAAAGAATGGTAGATAGTTATTGTTAGCCACATTATCTACCTTTTCTGCCTTAGAAAAGCTTCATGTGAGACAATTTTTTTTTTAAAAACCCTTTTTGGGCTGTCAAGTTCAAGAGTTTCCTACAAAATAGATAAAAGCTTGGAACATATTAGGAGGCTGTGGGGAGGGCTTACAAATACCTGTATGGCTGATAGGAAGTGGTAGAACATTTTCCCTGACATCTGCATTGCATTTATAATTATTATATTAAGTTTTATGAATATGAAAGACTGTCTGGTGAGACACTTTAGAAAACTGGGTGCCATTTCTGGATTCAGATGTCGTGTGTGTGTGTGTGTGTGTGTGTGTGTGTGTGTGTGTATGTGTGTATGTGTATGTGTATGTTTTAAAAGGAGCACAGGTGAGACCTTCCTTTATGCATCCTTTTGATAGCACTGGAAAAATGTATTTGGTTTAAATTTTATGAAACTGAGAAGAGGAGACATTTAACTACTATGTAATTTAAAGACAGCATTTAAAAACCAGCATTGTTTCTTTGTGCCCAAGAAGGGATCTGATTAGCATGCTCACTGGAGTTTTTCTAAACTCTTGTGCTGCTTATTCCTTCATATGTAGTTGCCCCTTCCTAGAAATTAAGAAAGGGGATATGGGTTAAGTTTATTATTCTTTAGGCCTGATAAACTGATGGACTCAATTTACAATCTTCAGGTCAGATTCCCAAAAATAATTTAAGGGTGACAGTGCATCAGCACATATGAAAAGAAAAATCACTGTTCTTTGTCTTATACTTTTCATTTGATAAAAATATAGATAATAGGGAAAACATATTTGTTCATTTTTCAGATCCCTGAGCTTTTCATGAGAAAGAAATCCTTCAAATTCACAACTCTTAGAATATGTCATGATGTTATTCAACTGCAGACACAAAATGAAGGTGAACCTCAGGCTGCTTCATGGAGAAGACTTTTTGAATAAGAGGAAATTCATTGACATCTTGCAGAACCCCTTCCCTCCTCTGTGAAAGTAGCAATTATCTGAATACCTATTCAAGGATTTCATCATATTTTATTCATTTGAATTCAATTATATTCATTTGTATTGTAAACTCAAAAAGACAAAAATTGTGAAAAACCAATTGTGTACCAGTAATTAGTTAAAAATATAATGTAAAAAGATTCCATGATGCTACCAACTGTTAAATACTTACAAAAACTTTAGGAAAATAACATAGACCTATGTGAAGAAAATTTTATACTCATAAAACATAATCCAAAAAAAGGAATATAAAAACTATATTTCTGGAGCGAATACTCAACGTTCAAAGGTATAGAGTTATCTCAAGTTAATCCATAAATTCAGTGTAATTTCAATAAGAATCTCAATGAGATACTTCATCAAATGTAAGTTAATTCTATATTTTATCTGAAGTAGTCAACGCACAGAATTAACCAATATATTAAAAAATAAACTGCCATAATGAATAAACTACCTTAATTATTAGCAAAAACATAGACAAAAAATCATTAGACCAAACTACAAATTCCAGAAACAGACTTACATCTCCTTTGAAAATTAACATAAGATAAAGATGGCAATTCAAACTCAGTTCCAAGATGGATAATTTACTGAATAAATGGTGTTGAAACAATTAACTATGTCAATTATTAGATTGGCATAAACTGCATTCTTACTTTACCAAGTATTTAACCAAAATCCATGTAGAATGAAAATCCAAATGTAAGATTTTAAATATATTAGGAAAATATGTAAATATGAAAATATGTAAATTCATGTATAATACTGTCAAAAAACACCAAATACTTAGGAAAACTTGGAAAATGAAATTTTAAAAATTTATGTATAATACTGTCAAAAAACATCAAATACTTAGGACAACTTTAACAAAACATCAGCAAGATCGCTATACTCTAAACCAGATAACATTACTGAGAGAAATTAAAGAATACTAGAGACTTAAGTGATATGTTGCACTTATGAATTGGATGACTGAATACAATTACAGTGTCTATTTGAAGAACAAATTTGAAGGATTTAAACTACCTAACTTTAAGACTTACTATAAAGTCACGTAATTGAGTGTTATAAAATTAGACAAATCAATGAAACAGAATTTGTAACTGAGAAATAGACCTGTATTGATACAATCATCTGATTTTTGACAAATGCACCAAAGCAATCCAAGAAAAAAGTCTTCTCAATAAATGACAGTGGAATAACTGATATCCATTTACAAAGTAAAAGAATCCTGACTCTTATAAAGAAGAACAAACATATGGACTTCGCAATGTACCTTGGATGGATTTAGAGTCTATCATACTCAATGATCTATCACAGAAACAAAGAACAGAGTACCATATGTTCTCACTCATAAGTGAACTTTGAACAATTATCATAATACTATAAGAAAGAGATTTGCAGTAGTGGGAAACTGCCAGGGAGGAGGTCAGGATTGGCAGTTGAGGGAGGGGCACATCTCATCAACCAGAGTACCTGCTTAATGAACATTTGTATACCTAACCTTGAATTGTACCCCACAACATCATAATAAAAAAATATTGAAAGATGTGGGGTACAATTTTTTAAAAAGACTCCCAGCTCCTATCTCATGTACACCAAAACTAACTTCAGCCATGTCAGAGACCTAAATGTAAATCTAAACTATCATGCTTGTAGAAAATGTAGGAATGTGCCTTTATGACTCAAGAATAAGCAAAGCTTTCTTAGTACAAAGAAAGCAATAATCATAAAAGAATCAATTAGTAAATTAGACTTCAGCAAAATTAATTTGCTTCTTAAAATGTTTTATTAAGAGAATTAATGGGACTGAGGAAATATTCACAATATATATCTTACAAAGAATTGTAGTCCAAGGTAATAAAATATCAAATAGTTTACTAAATATAACCCTATGATCTTAACAAATACTTCACAAAGGAAGATATACAGATGACCAATAAACACCTGAAACAATATAATCATGAGTGCTCATCAAAAAATGCCAACTAAAACCATAATGAAACACCACTTTACATCCACCAGAATGCCTTAAATTAAAACTGACCACATCACATATAAGCAAAGATGTAGAGTAGCTGGAGCTTTCATTTTCTGCTGATGGTAATGTGAAACAATACAAACACTTCAGGAAAATGTTGAGGCAGTTTCTTCTAAAGCTAAAACTGTACTTCCTTTCAACCCAGTCATTCTACATGATATTTATTCCCAAAGAACTGGAAACATATATCTACAAAAAGATATGTCAAAACTATTTATAGCAGTTTTATTTATAATTGCCCCAAACTGGCATTAACCAAGTTGTCCATCTACAAGAAAATGAATTTTTAAAAATTATACATACAGTGACCTAATACAAAGAAACCAAAAAGGAACAAACTATTGATGCTTACAATGTTATGGATGAAACTCAAGGCTGTAATCTGAGTGAAAGAAACTTTATACAATCAAGGCACATGCTGTGTGGTTCCCTTATATGAAGTTCTAAAATAGGCAAAAATAATCCATGGTGGAAAAAAATCAGAATTATGATTACCTTTGGTGAAGGGCTAAGAGAAGGCATTAACTGAGATTGTACATGAAGGAACTTCTGGGATAATTGTAGTATTTTCTATTTTGTTAAGAAATTAGGTTAAATAGGTATATGTCAAAATCATGGAATTAAAGGTTTGTACATTTTGTTGTCTGTTAATTTTATTACAAAGAAAAAAATACACATAAATGAGTATTGGATTCTAGTTAGTAAAGAGCATGCAGAAATATTTACTTTAAGAAGTGTAAGCCGGGCTCAGTGGCTCAGCCTGTAATCCCGCGCCTTTGGGAGACTGAGGTGAGTGGATTGCCTGAGCCCGCGGGTTCGAGACCCGCTTGGGCAGCGAGACCTCATCTCTACAATAAAATCAAAAAAATCAGCCGGGCGTCGTAGCGCATGCTTGTAATTCCGGCTACTCGGAAGGCTGAGGCGGAAGGATCGCCGGGACGCAGCAGGCGAGGCTGCGGTGGCCGGGAGCAGCCACTGCACTCCAGTCTGGGCGACCAGTGAGACTCCAACTCAAAAAAAAAAAAAAATCTTAAGAAAAAAAAAGAAGAAGTGTCATGGTGTTATTACTTTGAAATGCATCAATAAAATAAGCTCTATTAAACATGGATAGAAGGGGCTAGGTGTGGTGACTCATGCCTGCAATTCCAGCACTTTGGGAGATCAAGTCAGGAGGATTGTTTGAGCCAAGGAATTCAAGATGAGACTGGACAACATAGCAAGACCTGGTCACTACAAAAAAAAAAAAAAATTTAAATTAGCCAGGCATGGTGGTGCATACCTGTAGTCTCAGCTATTCAGGAGGCTATGGCAAAAGGATCACCTGAGCCCAGAAGGTTGAGGCTGCAGTGAGCCATGATTGTTCCACTGCACTCCAACCCAGGCAATAGAGTGAGACCCTGACTCAAGAAATAATAATAAAGAAATAAAGCAAATATTTAAAATCTAGGGGGTAAATAAATGATTCTTTATTGTCAAATTATTTCAACCTATACATGTGAAAATATTCATAGTAAAATGTTGAGGAAAAAAACCTCCACTGAAAACAACAAAAAATAGAAAATACATATTTTTGACACTAATAAAGCAAGAAAATAAGTACAACCACAAACCACAAAGCATGAAACATGATTGAATCTGTTGACCAAAAGGGCATACAATCACCCAAGAACAATTGATACAGAAAGATAAATACCAAGACATAGTTTCTTGATATTACTGAACTTCAAGGATAAAAAAATAAATCTTACAACCAACCAGGTAGAAAAATCCTGTCACATCAAGGAGAAAAAATATTGAGGTTGACTTCATACCTCTTCTCCTAAACAGTGCCAGATAAAAGTGGAGGAACATTTAGTGGGCTCAGTTAAAACAAAACAAAGCAGAATCAACAACAACACAAACAAGTGAATAAAAATTCACATTTACTGGACCCTCAGCTTTCTTATAAAACTGGCTGAATCTAGACAGTTCTGAGATGAATCAAAACACGAATGGAAAATAGAATCTCAGTAAAGAAGAGAATTAGTTGAAACAATGAACAAACTAGGATATGAAACTAAATACATCAAAAGATGGTACTTGAGAACAATTAATCTTATCACCTTACTCAGACTTATTTAATCATAGTTTTACTTAACATTTTACTGTTTCTGAATAGGTAATACAATCACAAAGGATAAACAACCAAATTATATAAAAAGGCATCCACTAAGAAATATTGTTCCTAGCACTTTCTCCACCAGTCCTTTTTTCATCCTCATTTAGGAAATCATGTTTGTTAGTGCCTTGGTTTCTCCAGCATTTCTTTATGAAAAATAAATAAATACAAAAGTTATTTTTATTTTTCCCATTTCATCCACAAAATGTAATATACTATGTGCACTTTTTTTGCACCTTGCTTTTTTCACGACAGTATATGTAAGAGGTGTTTCCAGTTCAGTATCTATGGTACATTTCTCATTCTGATTTTACAGCTACTGATCATTCCCCAAGACAACTGAATCAGACACCTCTTATGACACTTGAGATCCTCTTGGCCTCACTTCTCTCAGGAGTCTTTGCCCACTTTTTCCAATCCCAGTCTCTCTATTGTGACCACCAGTTGTGCTCCAAACAAATTCATGAGGGCACAGCCTAAGAGTGCCTTGCCTAACACTTCTGACCCTTTCTGCCCTAAGCTTCCTGCTTAACTGAGGGCTGATATGTGGCAGTAGAGGTAGGGGCCCAGCCAAGCCCAACCTGAAATTGTCCTATGGTACAAATGCCTTTGTCTAGCAAAAAAGAGGGCAAATATTTTTCTCCCTTCCTCGTTCTCCTACCCACCTGGGACTGACCTGACATGCATCTTGCTGGAAGATTCCCTCAGGATCCAGCATTCAGTGGACACTTTGATCCCAAGTGGTGCTGTCTTCCTAAAGTGCCTTCCTTTTGACTCTGCCTTCTTCCTAGTCTAACTTCACTTTATGCTCACTCCTGCTTCTCTGGAATTGTACTTAAATTTTTCCATAGGTTTCACACTCTGGGGAACCCATTATAAGATTAATCATGTACTTAATTGGACTCTTGCTGCCCCTGGCCATATGGAGTTACTGAATTCTGGAAATATGACTAGTCCTAACTGAGATGTGCTATGACTATAATACACTGGATGTTGAGAACTAAGTATGAAATAGAAATAAGAATGTAAATATCTCGTTAATAATTTTAATATTGGTTATTTGCTGAAATGAAAATACTTTGGCTATATTGGGCTAAATAAAATATGTTATTAAAATAAGTTATGACTGATTCTTTTTACATTTTTTTAATTTGGATACTAGAAAACTAAAAATTACAAAGTGACTCACAATAATTTTGTTTGACAGTACTGAACAAAGAAACCTTATTTGATGAGACTCGAGTTCTTTCTAATTCTTCTATAGTAAAAATATATATAGTTCTTCTATAGTAAAAATATATATAGAATAAACCACATTTCATCCAGGTTAATGTGTAGAAAATATCCCAGAAGTGAAATTTCTGAGTCAAAGATTACATGCATTTGGTAATTTTGATCAATGATAAACTTGTCTCCATGGGGTAATATTGCATTGTGCTTCTTTCAGTAACGTGGGGTGAAGCCTGTGTTCTCTCAGCATGCCAAGAGTTTGATGTGTTGCCAAACTTAATGGATTCTGTCATTCTGATAGGTGAAAAATGGCAGCTCCAACTGTTTTTTATTAATCTGCATTGTCTTTATTATTGCTTATCTCTAGCACCTTTCTACCAGGTTTAGGAGTCATTTACATCTCTTTTTCTGTGAGTTTCATATTTATATCCTTTGCTCAATTTTTCCAATGGGCAGTAGGTCTTTTTTTTTTCAATTTCTAGGAAATTTACATATATCAGGAAGCATTTCTTTTTGTCTTTATTTGAATTTTATTTCCCCCACTTTCCATTTGTCTTTTGACTTTGTTGTTTTTTAATCCCAAAAAATTATTGAATTTATCAGAGTTTTTAAAAATGGACTTTTGGACTTTGTAAAAGTGAGACTATATGTGATTATTATTTTTTCACATTAGATCTTAATAAATGCATAGTTTATCAGCAAAGAATATAAAAAGTAATTTCATGTTTTTGTTGTTGTTGTTGTTGTTGTTGTTGTTTTTAGAACAGAGAAATCTCTTATTGTTAGGCAGGAGACTAGTAAGTGGTACCACATTCCAGGACAGCATAGTTTTCTTAGACCTTGAGTGAGTGCCATAGTGTTTGTCTCTCTTAGTGAACCCAAAGCTACATGGACCTGGGACACCTTGACAATATAAATACTCTTTAAACATTAGCAGTATCATTCAGACTAGTCAATTTGCGTTCATATATGTCATAAAAGCTGATTAACCAAATTTCTTCCTTACAACTTTTCACTTTTTGGAGATGATATTTTTCTTGGTTTCCTTGTACCCTTGGAGAAGGCACTGCCTCAGATCAGGAGTCCAAGAATCCATCAGTAGCGATGCGGACTTTTATTGATGACTTGGGTAGTTCTACAGAAATACAAGCCATCTAAGACAAGTCTTGGAATATTGTGTGGCTTTATTTTCTGGAAATTGGATGAAGACTACTGCTACAAGACAGAATGGTCCAATCTCTCACACATGTGCTTATAGAATAGAAGATTAATGTTTGGAACCTTGTATGTGTAAGACAAGGAAAAAGAATTAGGACGAAATATACACATGTACAGATGCCCCCATCTTTCATGATAGTAAGTAGATACAACCTAAAATAAAACCTTTTTATTTTTTAGTTTCTTTGCTTTCCTTTACAGTTTTACCACATGTACTTGAATTTCTAAATACTATTTTTGTTGGGTTTGCAAGTTTTTGAGCCTCCTGTAATTATATGCATGTAATGATACTCTATTATTCTTCAGTGACTTGGCTTTTACACTGAATAACAACATTTTCTCTAAGTTCATTAAATTAAGCACACAAATTATGTTGGTCAAAACTTCTGAGTCTTCACTGACTTTTGTTTCCTTGATCTGTCAATTCCCGAGAGGCTAGCCAAATACCCTCAATGATGGTAGTGCTGACAATTCTCTTTGCAGTTCTTGTAGTATTTTCTTTTATATATATTTTAAGCCAAATTGTTAGGTTCATACAAGTTTAAAATTAAAATATTTTGAATTAAACCTTTGAAATGTTGTGACTGTCAGAGTTTTATTTCTATCAGTACATCTTGACTTAGTATCCTTAGGTTGCTATTAACATAGGTAAATTCGCTTGTTATTTGTTTAGTACTGAACTGGTCTATTATTCTTCACTTTTTGCTTCACCTCTTTTAGATTTTCATGTTCTGTTTTCCTTCTAAATAATATTTAAACTGACTAATTTTTAAACTCAGTTTCTCAATCATTGTTTTGTTTTGTTTTGTTTTTTATTTTTTTAGTTGGAGTCTCACTCTATCGCCCAGACTGGAGTGCAGTGGCCGCTCCCGGCCACCGCAACCTCAAACTGCTGGGCTCCGGCGATCCTTCTGCCTCAGCTTTCCAAGTAGCTGGAACTACAGGTGCGCGCCACCACGCCCGGCTGATTTTTTGATTTATTGTAGAGATGAGGTATCGCCTGCCCAGGCGGGTCTCAAACCCGCGGGCTCAGGCAATCCACTCACCTCAGCCTCCCAAAGGCGCAGGATTACAGGCTGAGCCACAGAGCCCTGCTTGTTTTGTTTTTTTAATAGGGCTTTGGTGTAGTTATGTTAATTATAATTACCGATACATTAAGATTAATTTTTGCCATTTTATTTGGTGCTTTTCATTTGCCCCAGCTCTTTTTTTCTTTCTTTCTTGATGTCAATCAGACTGATGGAGAATTTTTTTGATTCCATGTTTTCTCTCTGCCAGTTGGAAGTTACACATTTTCTTTCTATCTTTTTCATTGTTTCCCTAGAAACTTTATATGCACACTACATAAAAGACTGCTTCTCTCCTCCCACATTCATTGTCTTTCTTACTTTTATTGATAGGTGCCCTCAACCATTCTGATAGTCATCCAGCCAGGCCACTGTAATCATTTCTCAGTATCTGTCCCTTATAACTATCACCAAGCAACTAGATTCCAGTCAATGGATTAAGAGCAGAAGGGGTAAGTGCAACTTTTGTTTTATGTGCATTAAGATGAAGCTTTATCTTCATGCCTGCTTTCCCTGTCCTCGTTGACTGAAACGCAAGTGTGGTATAGGAAAACTGGAATAGCTGTTGCAGATCCAACGATGAAAGACACATGTTGAGTTTTCTCCTTAGGTCACTAGATGACAGAGTAAGCCCTGTACACCCCCAAAAGAAAAGACTATCCCAAAGAGAAAGAGAAAAAGTATTTCTCTCATTTAAGTCACTATATTTGAATCTCTTTGATACAGAATCTTAGCCTCTACACTCACTGATAAACTTCAGAATTGAGGTGCTGCAAATAACACAAACTAAACTATCTGGTGTTGATTCAACAGCCAGGCAATAGGAAATGAGGAAACATATCGAAAGCTAGAAACGTTTCTTGCAGAAAAACATTTGACAAAACTCTTGCCAGCATTCACCTGGAAGGCATATGCCTATGAAGCTTTCAGATCCAAGGAAGTAACTGAAAATAGCCCGAGTTTCATGTATATTCATTGTTCCTTGTTGCTTGTAGCAAGTTATAAAGACAAGTGGCAGGATATTATCTTCTTGTATCCACTTTTCCTTTTTTATTTTAGTAACAATACACAATATTCTGGCAATATATTTTGGCTGCATATGAAACTACTATGCTAAGGACATTTCCCAACTTCTCTTGAATTTGGGTGTGGACCTATCACTAAATGCTAGCCAATGGCATAACAACGTAAGTGATGTTTGTCAGTTAGGCTTCATGTCTTTAAAAATGATTTTGTTGCCAGGTTCGGTGGCTCAGCCTGTAATCCCGCGCTTTGGGAGGCCGAGGTGAGTGAATTGTCTGAGCCCGCGGGTTCGAGACCCGCCTGGGCAACTTGACGAGACCTCATCTCTACAATAAATCAAAAAATCAACCGGTCGTAGTAGCGTGCACCTGTAGTTTCAGCCACTTGGAAGGCTGAGGCGGAAGGATCACCAGAGCCCAGCAGGTCGAGGCTGCGGTGGCCGGCAACGGCCACTGCACTCCAGTGTGGGCGACTGAGTGAGACTCCAACTCAAAAAAAAAAAAAAAAGAGATTTTGTTTGTCCTCCATATTCATTTATTTTGTCATATTTTATTTTTATTAAGATGAAGTTAATATAATGTGTAATTAGTCATTTTAACATGTACTATTCAGTGGTGCTTAGTGTCTTCACAATTTTATGCAACTATCGGACCTTCCTAGTTTCAAAATTTTTATCATTCCATCCATAAAATATTCTATACCCATTAAGTTATCATACTACATTTCCTCTTTCTCCTAGTCCCTGGTAACCTCTAATTTGCTTTCTGTCTTGATGGAATTGCCTGTCCTGGATATATCTCAAAAGGAATCATGCAATATGTGACTTTTTTGTGTATTATTTCTTTCACTTAGCATAATATTTTTGAGGTTCATCCAAATTCTAATATATATCAGTACTTCATTCTTTTTATTTTTTTTTAATTTTTTTTTATGATTGCCAGGGGGATTGCATTTGACATTCTAAGTTATAATAACCTCATATAAATTGATACCAATTGAACTTTAAAAGCATATAAATACTTTATTCTTATACAGGTTTGTCTCCTTTTATGTTATTGTCACAAATTGCATCTTTATGTATTGTGTACCCAATATTATAGGTCTATAATTATTTTTAAATGCACTTGTTTTTAAAATTCACAGAGAAAATACATGGCTGAATAATATTCCATTGTGTAAATATGCCACATTTTGTTTATCTGTTCACCTGTTGATGGACATTAAGTTTCTTTCCACCATTTAGCTATTAAGAATAATGCTGCTATGAATATTCCTGTACAAGTTTCTGTGTGGCAAGTTATCATCTTTTCCTTTTTCATATTTTTTTAATTCATTCTCAAACTTTTTTTCTAACAGAGATACTTTAGAATCATCTTGTTAAGTTTCAGATAATCATGTTAGAATGCTAGGACTGGAATTTGAATTATATTAAACTTATATTTGGGGAAAAAATGTTAGTGTTTATAAATTTCAGTTTTTTCTTCTAGAACTTACTTGTATTCTGTTTATGTAAGTCTTTTATATTACATGACAAAGCTCAGTAGGCTGTTTTCATTTTGGGTGCACATTCTGGAAAATATTTGTAGTGGTATTTATCTTGTGAAGATAATTGCCCTGTGGGTAGTAAAAATCCACCTGTTATCATCTGGAAAGCTGTTGACCTTTGTAATGCAGAGGTAAATTCATGATCAAACTGTCACCTGTGGTCCCTTGGAAGGCAGACTGTATAAAAAGTTGTCATATAAGGGGAAATATAGGCCTGTGTTGACTACCCATTTTTAATGGTATCCTATGAAAGAGAAAAAACACAGTATAGGGCCACTGGAGGAGAAATCTCCTGGAGCACAGAGCTTCCAGATGAGCTAACTGCTCTGACAGGGCAGGGGGCCTGGCTAATCCTGCCCAGCAGGATTTCCTAATTGCTAGGAAACAGTGACTGAAGAATGTTCCCATTATCACTTTCTGAAAAAAAGAGTTCAGTCATCACTATCCTACTGTTTCTTCTTCAAGATGTTCTGGCAGCAAATATTTTTTCTATTTTTATGTTTCACTGAATCACAACAAGCCACATCCAGACATCACAGAGAGGACTATATTTCACTCAGAGATCCTGAAGCTTGAGTTAAGGTGCAATACCTGGATGAGATCTTGTGATATTTTCTTAGGAAAGGGGTAAACTTTTCTTTGTAAGAAAAGAAGGATGAGTATAGATGTTAAGAAACAGATGAGTAGACTACAGTTGAGACTATCGTTGATCTTTGAACAACATGGGGTTAGAGGTACTGACTGTTCACACAGTCAAAAATCCATGTATAAATTTTGACTCCCCCAAAACTTAACTGCTAGTAGCCTACTGTTGACCAAAGGCCTTAGTGACAACATCAGCAGTTGATTAACACATATTTTGTATATTTTATGTATTAAATACTGTATTCTTATAATAAAGTAAGATAGAGAAAAGAAAATGTTTTTAAGAATATCATAAGAAAAAAGGAATATCATAAGGGAGAGAAAATATACTTAGTATTCATTAAGTGGGAGTGCATTATAAAGTTCTCACCCTCATCGTTTTCATGCTGAGTAGGCAAAGGAAGAGAAAGAAGAGGAGGGGCTGGTTTTGCTATCTTAGGAGTGGGAGAGGCAGAAGAAAATCCACGTTTAAGTTCAAAATCCACACAGTTCAAAGTCATGTTGTTCATGGGTCAAATGTATTAGTTACCTGCCAAATAGTCATTGTCTTCTTCACTTCCTTCTCACGAACAAAACTTCATTTTAAACTCTAAGAGGCAATGCATGTAGCTAAAGTACTATGTTGCACAGTCTCCCTTGCAACTACGAGTGGATAAAAGAGGCAAACATGAATCATTGGTTGAGACTTCAGGTAAAACTTCATAAAGACCACTGAGTTAGTGAGAGATGCTGTCCTTTTACTACCTGTCCCCTGGTCCCCACCTGACCTTCCTTTTCCCTGGAATGTTTTGGTGGAACGATGGATCAACAGTTATTGGCTACTAGTCTGTCTTCTGTACAAAGACTGAAAAGCTAAAAATGCCTTTCCTTAAATTTTCTTGCAGTTATGGTTTTGGATGTGGTGGTGAACGTTTGACTCATTGGGTGTCCAAGTGGATGATTAGGAAGGCATATGTAGAGCAGAACGCAGAAATATTATTTCCACTGTTTTTGCTGACAAACCCCACTGGGTTGGCATTGAGTTTTGCTGGGAAAGAAGCATTCACTGAAGACTTCACTTCTAGTCACTGAAATCATGACTGCAGACTGAAGCAGAAACAGCTTAGTTTTGAAGACAGCAACAGTGGTATGAGCTTCCCATTCATTGCATTTTTGTGATCATGAGGCTTCCTGAGATTGTAACTCTCTCACTGTGGAGTAGCCATGGGATTCTGGAGCCAGTGAATGAACTGTCAGCTTTTCAATCAGGCAAGCAACTTCTTGATCATAGAAGGGACAGTAGCTCCCCCGGTGGCCCAGTTCTTACTGGTGACTTTGGAACTCTTAACCCAGAATTTGTTTAATTTAAAAGTCCTTTAATAGGCTGGGATAGAATAAATTTAAATTTATTTAATTTTTATTATTTAATTATTTGATTTGATTATTTATTAATTATTTAATTGATGAATAATTAAATTTTAAAAATAAACTTAAAAGCCCTTTACAAGGCTGGAATGGAACCATTTGTGTGTAGAGTAGATTCAGTTATCTGTCATTAAAATCTGATTGAAATCTGATGACTGCAAATGTGACGTGATAGGGAGAAATTGAAAAATTATCCTGGGCCATGGTGTGCCTGCAGAGATGAAATCTACAGCTAAGATAGTGAAACAGAAAAGGCAAAAAAGCCTCAGTGTTATGGAACCACTGCATTAACACTTCACTGCCTATCTCTGGAAATTTCGTTTTTAAGCATGTAATAGCACTTCCTCAGTTTAATTTACTTTTACTCCAGGTCTTTGCTTCTTGCAGTCAAATGAAATTCCTATTTGTATAACATCCACTTCTAGTTATTTTGTTGTTGTTGGTAGTATTAGTATTTTTCCTACTATTTTTTGTAACTGGTTATTACCAAGAAAAAGAAAAGTTATTAGCCTTTATTTATTGTAATATCTGTTAACATTACAAAGCTCTCCCAATCATACTAATAATTTTACAGTGAATTCCATTGTATTGTATTTCTTTTACAGCAGGAAAGTGAAAGAGAAAGCTAAAGACCCAGATAATCATATGACCCAATCTTTTTAATTTAGCATATAAATCTGGCTGAAATAGTCTTTGATTTTTATATAACCTCATACTTATTTTATTATGTAAAATATATCCAAATTGTTATTAAGTCATACTCAATATTTATAAACTATTGCTTTTGGTTGCAGCTGTCCTATTAAATTAGTAAATTAAAAATATTCCCTAACTACTCTCACTAAATTACAGATGGTTTAACTTCCAAACAGCTAATAAGTGCATGTTTCACTACTTTCAGTAAGCAAGATAACAGTAATATTAATTGTAAAGAAACATTTCATAATAAGGTGAATGCTATACATGTACATTATCTTCATTTGGATAGATGCTATAGACAAAAAAGCAGGAAACCTTAACAAACATACCAGGTTCTGCCCCTTTAAGATAACACCAACCTCTTCAGACCCAAACTTTTGAATAAGGAGAGTCATTTTTTCTAGCTCTAAAATTCTTTATTTTATATGTATGCATATATGATATTTGAGGAAACAGGAATTTATATATAAAAATTGTGTATTTATTCTTATATGCTTAACTTCAGTCACCTTCAAAGATATTCTCTGTTTGAGGCAATGCACCTATCAAGATTTTTTTTCTACTGCTTAAGACAGTTTTTGAGCATGTCAATTTTGATGACTTTCAGTGTTTCTACTGTTTTTTGTTTCAACTCTTCCACATTGGCAAAACTTTCCCTTTGAGGGCTTTTTTCATTGGAAAACAACAACCAAAAAGTCACTTGGGGAAAGAGCAGGTAACTAGGGAGAGTGGGGCATGGAAGTCATATCATTTTTGGTCAAAAACTGCTGAACACTCAGCACACTGTGGGCAGGTGCATTGTCATGGGGAAAGAACCAGTCACCTGTATGTTTCCACAACCTGGGATGTTTCTTTCACAAATCGTTATGCAATCTCTCAAAACTTTCAGATAAAAACTTTGCTTGATCATTTGATCCAGAGGAGGGAACAAATTCAAGTGTACTACAAGGGGTCTGCCCTCCAAAAGATAATTCTGGTTTTTTGCATATATATATTTCTTTTACTTTAAAAAAATGTCTTATACTATATAAGGTTATGGCAATCAAAATATATGTTTAATGTGATAGTTCTTTCTCTCTGCTCTCCCCTCCTGATATACCCAGTGAGAGATCCTACATTCAATGACATCTAAGACTCTAGGAAAAAACAAAATAGGCACCAAGGTCATGTTTCCATATGAACCTAAACTGAGATTTATGCCTACCTGTGCATGGGGCCAGGGACTCACAGAGTTTACAGCAGTTGATCTACATGGGAGTGTGAGTATATGGAGAGGCTGCCTAGAGGAATTTGATGGACAGATGCCTGTAGGCAGTCATGAGAAAGAAGGGTGTGCGACTCAGCTTAGGTGTTGAGGTAAGAAACTTAAACACCTCTTTGAGCCTAAATTTTTAAATAAAATTCACCTCTTCTTGCTCCAAAATTCTATCTTTCATATACACACACATGTACACACAGAGAGAGAGCTTTTGCCCTGCCTTTAGGAAGATACATCACTGTGTTGGGCCCATTTTCACTATTTGGTAATGATCTTGGGAACCATCAAGAAAATATGGTGGTCATTAATGGATGTTCACAGGGCATGCAGGGTTCCTTGCAGAATCAGAGCAGCACTCTAAGGAGAACAGATTTATTTGTTTGATAAAAACCCAGGAAACCCAGATATAATTGGCATGACTTGAGGCTGAGGTCCTACAAAGAGGTAGGTATTGTGAGCCTATGAGATTTAAATGTTAATATTAATGTAACTTCATCCAAACCCAAGGCTAGGGAAGTGTTTTGGAAGAATAATATGAATATATGCGTATACATCGTATATACACATATATTTCTACACATAAATAAACATGCATTTCTCTCTCTACATATGTATATGTATCTACTGTTCTTTCTTTCTATCATCTATCTATCTATCTATCTATCCATCTATCCATCTATCTATCATCTATCTCTATCCATCCTTCCTCTCTTACAGAAATTAGGAAAGAAAATAGCCTTTGATTAGTTTTAAATTTGGAGCCTCCTAATGAGTGTTAATTTCGAGATATTTTTCAACTCAAATGGAGACTTGGAGCTGAGTTTAGAGTACAAGCCTAATGAGTGATAAATCACTGCATAAGAAAATATGCAGTTGGGGGAAAAGGGAAAGAATATGCAGGCAGCATGAAAGAGGGGTCCAAGGAATTTGAGAAGCAAAGATAAAATTAATTTTATGTTACTAAGAACATAAATTGATCACTCTCTTGTCAACACCCAAATTTGTCAGTAACATCTGCCACACAAGTTGCTGTTTTGTATAAAGCAGGAAAGGAGTTGAATTTCATTGGATGCCAAAGTGTGTGTGTGTGTGTGTGTGTGTTTGTGTGTGTGTGTGTTGTGAAAAACAATTCAGAAGAATCAGAAAGTTAGGGCTAGAGGTGACCATGAGAATGCAAGGCCATGGTATCCACAGACATTTTGGAAAGAGCACTGGACTCTTACAAGGCAAGAGGATGAGCCCATCTAATCTAGATCTTTGGGGAACAAGGAGACTTTTATGGACAGAGATGCATATAGGAGTAGGTGTAGGTAACACTAGGGCAACTTAGGACTGGTTTTCCTAGGATAGTGTCAGTTTATCTCTCTTGTCTTCAGGTCTTGTCTATCTGTGTGATGCCCCAGACTTTTCATTTTCTAATAAAATATTGTAATTAACAGTCATATTGAAATAAGTTGGGGTGGTTTAATAGGTTTTTCACTTTATATTTCCACCTTTATTTATGGCTTCTAATAATATGTAAGGCACATATGCAGAAATGCTTTTCCAGATGCAGCATACTTAAAACTTTAGTATCCACTGAAGAGTCTATTTTAAGAAGACGGTGCCTGGAAACAAGTTAACACATACAGTGCTGTCGAAAGTGTGTTTACATATCACTCAGAAGCATGACTTGTCATTTACACCAAATGAAAATGATCATATTGTGATCATTTAGACACTTCTGCAATGATTTTTCTTACTTTCAATCTAAGTTTTCTTGTGCCTAGAAAAAAAAGCAACAGCTGTTCATATGTCAATACCATTAACAGGAGAACTTTGCAAGCATGAGAGGCTACAAATGGAAAATCAGTTAGGTTGATTTCTCAAGAGATTCCATGAAATTGTAACAAAGCTTTCTGAAACTCATCCTATCAAAAGTGAAATGTTTGCAATTCTTGTAAATGTAAAGTCAACTTTAAAATTCACCACTGTGAACAATGTGAGGATGTGCAAAGCAAGCCAGGAATGCCAAAGATTAGTGTCCCCAAAGCAGTCCTTGGTCGGTGATGAATGATGAATTATGAATGAAAACTCTAGCTTCTCTGTGTCTCTTTTGGGATAACTCCAAAGGGTACACTATTTCACCTCCCAGAGTTACTCAGCAGGAATAAGTTTCAGGTGCCCGTGATAGTAACTGTCCTGACTGCACACCTTGTATTGACTTCTTTCCTTCCATGATTTGCTTTCTACCAATGTTTCCTAGACTCACCTGCAACAAACAACTTACACACAAAATAAAATCAAATAAAATTCAGCATTGAAGGAAAAGTTATTTGTTTGGGGGGCGATAATACAAATACAAATTTTGGTGAAGAATAACCATATGAAAAAATACTGTTTCTAAACTGAAATAACTGTGGAACAGAAATAATCTTTTATTGGTTGTGACAAAAGTAATTCATAACTTCTTTTAAATAAGCTATGATACTCCATCACTCAAAAGAAAGCTGAATTTGACAAAATTTATAATTGCAGTTGTCCCTTGGTACCCATGAAGAAATGGTTCCAGGGCCCCCACTCATACCAAAATCTGTGGATGTTCAAGGTCTCTAAATAAATGGTGTAGTATTTTAATATAACCCATGTACATCTTCCCATATACTTTAAATACTCTCTAGATTACTTATATAATGCAATGTAAATGCTATGTGAATACTTGCTATGCTGTATTGTTTCTAAATGTATTATTATTGCTGTATTGTTATTTTAAAATATTTTCAATACACAATTGGTTGACTCTGCATATGTGGAACACTGTCCCAACCAGTTCTCCATCTTACAGGCCTGCCTTGAAATTATCCAGCCCAGGCTCTAAAACCCTATGTGTTCTCCCCTAGTTTCTCCCATTTGAAACACCACTAAGACTATCATGGTGGTATTTTCTGTCACTGTAGAAAGACTAATATCCTCGAGTTTACCCAATCAACAGGTTTGATTTATCAACTTAAACATGTCCTTATTTTGTTGGACTTACTCTGTCTCTCCTCATCTATTTGTGTATCATCAGTTTGGCCTGCATGTTTCAATTTCTTACTACTCTCACTACTTTTCCCACTACTTGGTAATATCAACCATACTTCCAACAGAGTTTTCTTTCATCCTTATCCTTATTAGGGGCCCTATTTTAAAAATGCGGTCAAGGAAGTGCAGAACAATTTTTCCTTGATTCCCCTATTGTCTCCCTCTTGAGTGCTCCTTGCTGCATAACTTAGGTTGAGAGAAACTATCATGAGTTCCTCCAGAGAAGTTCTTCCAAATCTTTAGTAAGTATGAAGATCACTGGAAGGTCTTATTGAAACAGATTCCTAGACCTTTTTCTGAGATTCAGATGCAGTATTTCTAGTTGGACCCCAATAATTTGCATTCTGAGAAGCTTCCAGCCAATGCTGATGCTGCTGGTCTGGGTACCACACTTTGAGTAGCATTGCCTCTAGTGCATTTCCAGTTAAGTTAAAACAACAGATAGTAAATGTCTTGTTCTCTTCCTCTGGAATAAAACAATGCTTAAGCAGTAGAGTTTCATTAAAAAAACAAAAGATTAGCAGGCAAATCCCAGATATGGATGCCAAAATTGACTACATTTTTTATTCTATAATCAGGACACCCAGGAGTGCCTGGGTGCCCTTCCGCAGAACATGATGGGTATGATGTTTTTCAGAGTTGTATAATGGCGATATACTGTAGTGTAAAGCCTGAAATTAAGATTCCATATAATATGCTACCTTGGCATCTGGTAAAATTGAGAGGGTTTCAAATGGCCTAAAAGCTAGTATGCCTACCTTGAATAAGGTCTTCTAGCCAAACAACCATCCTATCAAAAGAACCAGGCACAATTCCTTCCTATTCTTGAGTAGCGGATCTTAGTTCCTGGCCAGCCCACAGAATTAATCAAATAAGACAATCCCATCCTCTCATGAGAACTGGGAGTCACTCTACCCTTCTGATAATACCATGCCTGCCTCCCACAGCTCCTCGTTCACTCTTCCTGAGCGCAAACCTTGTGTGACCCTGCATAGTATGTGGTATCCTCCTTCCCTGGGCTGTGAGGCTGTTTGACTGATAACGTGCTGTCCATCTCATGTCTTCTGTTTTGGGTGTCTTGTGTTTATCTATTCCCATAAGAGGGGGCAACCAAAACATATATTACCTGTAACAGATAAGGTCCCTAAAAGGGGTAAAAATAATCTGATTCTGGGGCTTTGAAGTAAAAGCAAACACAAATGTACTGTACCACACTGGCATCTAATTATACCCAACAAACTCCAAACCTAATATTGAAAACAGACAGTAGTCTTGAATGTAAATACTACAACTTCAAGTACTTGAAATCAATTAGCTATTTTCATCACATTTTTAAAAAGAGAACACAAAGGTAACAACAGGTTTTCAAACCAGGCAAACAAGTAAGGTCTTCTGGTATAACATGGACTTCTGCAATCTATCAAAGCAGGTGAGATTGTTTTTTAATAAGGGACCAGCTAGGCACAGCAGGCCACAGTGCCCTCTACTCGCTTCCTCTTGTTCACAGCCTGGTTTCTCCTGAAGCCCCATCTTCTCTTGTCTCCCACCTGCCTATACCCAGTCTCCACGGCACTAAAGTTTTAGGAATAAGCAGAACTCCTGACATGAGAAATAAACTATAGGCGATATAAATTTCAATGATCTCTGTCACACATTATCTTTGTCATTGCGGTGAAGTAACTCTCAGACAAACACACATGATGCACATGTTGATGAAACAGCTTCCGGATTCTCCTGTAAATGGCCCCCAGTTGTCCTGATCTACCTGTCAGTGCATGTGATGACTAAAGATATAAGGACTAACGCACATAAATATACTTCATCAACAGCAGAGATTGTTGAGAATGAAATAAAAAGCAACATGAGCCAGGCTTGGTGGCTCAGCCTGTAATCCCGCGCCTTTGGGAGGCTGAGGTGAGTGGATTGCCTGAGCCTGCGGGTTCGAGACCCGCCTGGGCAGCGAGACCTCATCTCTACAATAAATCAAAAAAATCAGCCGGGTGTGGTAGCGCATGCCTGTAATTCCGGCTACTTGGAAGGCTGAGGCGGAAGGATCGCCGGAGCCCGGCAGGTCGAGGTTGCGGTGGCCGGGAGCGGCCACTGCACTCCCGTCTGGGGACAGAGTGAGACTCCAACTCAAAAAAAAAAAAAAAAAAAAAAAAGGCAACATGATCCATAGCACTTAGCAGTTGTAGGAACATGCAGGCAAACTTTCTCCCTCAGCTCCTTCCTATTGCCCCAGGCTCAGAGGGGCCTGGGAGATTGCTGTTTACTGAGTTACCTCCAGCAATTGTTGCCAAAGGTACCTGGAATAGGGTGAGATCCCTCAGAATATGGTAAACTTGGGAGGAGCTGAGTTTATTCAATCAGGACAATTCCATCCTACAATGTGAACTGGGGTCACCCTACCCTCTTGATACAACTAACCCTGATCCCGGAGTCCCTAATTCACTGTTCCCAAGTGTAACCCCTGTGTGACCCTGCATGGTCTGTGGTATCTTCCACCCTCAGGCTGTGAGAGTGAAACTGCTCTTCCCCGGAAATGTAGGCATATTATCCAAGGGTTAAACTCCAGTTATATCCACCAAAGTCACCCTGCTACTTGTGTCCTAGACACCAGCCCTAAAAGGATTGTTTTCCATCAGTGTTATGCAGATAACAGATTTAAAATGCGGATTCCTGGGCCTTGTTTCAGACATAAGGAGGCGCTAGAAAAGACCAGGGAGCAAGGCATAGTGTCTACCTCCATTGGAACAGACAAGGAAAAATCAGGTAAAAAATAGCCTTAAAATAACCACCGTGGTCTGCCAAGTGTGGAACACTCTGGGAACATGTGGCTGGCACTTTGCCCAGGCGTTGGAGCCAGGAAGGGTTTCCTGTGGAGGAAAGGAATGTTTTCCTTGGGGCTGAACTGATGGATGGTTAGGAATTGGATAGGGATCAGGATGGATACATCTGGGTTCCCAGGAGAGGGACTCGCGTGGGTTAAGACTTATAGGTTACAGAAACCAGGTATCTGCATGTTGATAATGTAACACCATCTCTAATTCCTGCTAAAATGAAAATCATCACTCCCCAACCTGTTCTTCGTACCGTTCGTAAAACAATTTAGGGTGACCACTAGCAGAATAAAAAGAAGTAGAATGTATACTTTAAAAACCACAAAAGAGAGAAACACGAAAACCAAAAGAAAACTTGAGCATTTAGTAAAGCCAGGAAGTAGAAAAAAGGAAGAAAAATAAGACCCTAGAAAGAAAAATAAAAAGATATCAGGAATAACACCCAATACACTGAGGATGACAAAAAGGAGAGCTTAAAAAACAAGTTGTACAGGTTGAGTAAAATGGAAAGCCCTGCTATAAGCTGATTATGGAGACATACATAAGTCAATGACACAAAGTTTGAAAGTAAAGAGGCTTGCCAAAATATACCAACAAATAAAAATAAAATTTAAAAAACAGGGAAGACCATTAGGCAAAGCAAAATTCAAGCAAGTCAGATTTAAAAGAACAATTGATCGTGATAAAAGATACATCAACACACCAAGAAATCAAAATAACAATGAACCCTGAAGCATCAAACAACATTGTATCAAAACATGCAAAGCAAAACTATTAGAAATTTAAAAATTTAACAAAGCTGCAATTAAGATGGGAAAATTTTATTTTTTGTTTTTTTATTTTAAAGATGTGGGGTACAATCCAGGGTTAGGTATACAAATGTTCATTATGCAGGTGCCCTTGTTGATGAGGTGTGTCCCCCTCCCCCCGGCAGATTCCCACTACTGCCATTCCACCCCCACCCTCCCCTGGCAGTTTTCCACTATTGCCAATCCTTTTCTTATAGTATTACGGTAATTGTTCAAGGTCCCCTTATAAGTGAGGACATGTGATACTCAGTTCTTTGTTTCTGTGATACGTCACTCAGTATTACAGGTTCTAAGTCAAGATGGGAAATTTTTAAACATCTCTTTCTAAATTTGACAAGTCAAGTAAACAAAATTAAATAAGTTTGAAGATATACTTTATTTAACAGTTATCACAAAAGAATACTTTTTAAAAATGAATTTCCTCTCTACAACAAAAAGACAAATGACCCAATGCAAAAATTGAGCAGGCAACTTAAATAGACATTTATTGAAAGAATATTTACTAGTAGCCAATAAGCATATGAAAAAATACTCAATATCACTAGTCATTAGAGAAATGCAAATCAAAACTACAATGCAATACCTATTAGGAAGGTTACTATTTTTAAAAAATAGATTGCTTGGAATACTTTTAATAGGATTAGTATCAGGACCTTTTTGTATGTTTTGTAGAATTCTACTGAAAATCTGTCTGGTCCAGGGCTTTTTTTTTTTTTTTTTTTTTTTTAGATCCAGGCCAAGCAATCAAGAAAGACAGAATGCTCCCCAAATCATTTTATGAAGTTAATGTCATACTGATATCAAACCAGGTAAAGATCCAACAAAGAAAGAGAGCTACAGACTAATATCCCTAATGAATGTAGATACAAAAATTGTCAACAAGATTCTGGCAAATTGGATCTAACAGCACATCTCAAAAATCATCCACCATAACCAAGTAGGCTTCATACCCAGGATACAGGGCTGGTTCAACATCCACAAGACCATAAATGTAATTAAATACATCAGCAGATGTAAAAACAAGAACAACATGATTATATCACCAGATGCAGAAAAAGCTTCTGATAAAATCCAGCATCCCTTCTTGATCAAAAACCCTCAAACACCTAGGAATACCTCAAAATAGTAAGAGCCATCTACAATAAATCCACAGCCAACATATTGCTAAACAGACAGAAATTGGAAGCACTTTCCCTGAAAACTGGAACAAGACAAGGCTGCCCACTCTTGCCCCTCCTGTTCAACATAGTGTTGGAAGTCTTAGCTAGAGCAATCAGGCAAGAGAAGGAAGTCAGGGCGATCCAAATAGGAAAAGAAGAACTTAAGTTATCCCTCTTTGCTGATGATATGCTCCAATACCTCTAGAATCCAAAATAATCTGTAAGAAATCTCCTTGCACTGATAAAGGACATTGGTAAAGTCTCAGGGTACAAAATAAATGTGCAAAAGACAAACACATTCTTATGCACCAACAACAAACAGGCAGAGGACCAAATAAAAAGCTCAATCTCAGCCGGGCTCGGTGGCTCAGCCTGTAATCCCGTGCCTTTGGGAGGCTGAGGTGAGTGGATTGCCTGAACCCGCGTGTTCGAGACCTGCCTGGGCAACGGGACTTCATCTCTACAATAAAAAATTTTTAAAAATCAGCCGGGCGTGGTGGCGCATGCCTGTAATTCCGGCTACTTGGAAGGCTGAGGTGGAAGGATCACCGGAGCCCAGCAGGTCGAGGCTGCGGTGGCCGGGAGCGGCCACTGCACTCCAGTCTGGGAGACAGAGTGAGACTCCAACTCAAAAAAAAAAAAAGCTCAATCCCGTTCACAGCAGCCACAAAAAAATGAAATACCTCGGCATCTTCCTAACCAAAGAAGTGAAAGATCTTTACAATGAAAACTGTAAAACACTGCTCAAATAAATCCAAGAAGATACAGACAAGTGGAAAAATATGTCATGCCCATGGATTGGAAAGTCAACATTGTTATCCTACCAAAGGCAATCTACAGATTCAACGCAATACCCATTAAATTACCAAATCATTCTTCTCAGACTTGTGAACAACAATACAAAAATTTATATGGAAATGTAAATGACCATGAATAGCCAAAACAATCCTTAGCAAAAGAAACAAAGCAGGAGGTATCATACTTCCAGACTTTAAACTTTATTATAAGGCTACAATAATCAGACAACCTGGTATTGGGACACAGGAACATAAACCAATGGAACAGGATAGAGATTCTAGAAGCAAAACCTCAATTTCTCAACCAAGTCACCTTCAACAAAACCTCTGACAACCACTGGGGAGAGAAGAACCTATATTCAGTTAATGGTGCTGGGAAAACTGGCTGACCACGTGAGGAAGAATGAAACAAGACCCCTACTTATCACCATACACAAGAATCAACTCCAAATGGATCAAAAGACTTAAATGTGAAACCCCAAACTTTAAGAATCTTAGAAAATGCAGGAGATACCCTTACAGAACTTGGAATAGGCTACCACTTCCTGATCAAAACCCCAAAGCCCATACCATAAGATAAAAGATGGACAGGTGGGACCACATGAAACTGAAAAGCTCCTGCAAAGCAAAAGAAATCATCAAGAGAGTGGGGGAACAGCCCACAGAATGGGAAAAAATATTTGCCAACTGTATATCTGACAAAGGCCTAACATCCAGGATCTACAAGGAACTCAAACATGCCGAAAGGAAAAAACAGCCCCATTAAAAAGTGGACAAAAGACATGAATAGACATTTCTCAAAAGAAGACATAAGAGCAGCCAACAGCATATGTAAAAATGCTCAGCCTCACTAATCATCAAAGAAATGCAAACCGAAACCACATTGAAATGTCACTTAACACTAGTAAGAATGGCCATCATTTATCATTAATAAAAAGAAAAACAACAGAAGATGGTGAGGATGCAGAGAAAAGGGTATACTTCTACACTGTTGGTGGAAATGCAAGCTAGTTTAACCTCTGTGGAAAACAGTGTGGTGATTCCTAAAAGAACTAGAAATTGACCTTCCATACAATCCAGCAATCCCCCTTCTGAGAATATACCCAGAGAAACTTAAATCACTCTACAAAAAAAGATACTTGCACATGCATGGTTATTGCAACACTATTTACAATAGCAAAAACATAGAACCAGTCATGCTGCCCATCAAAAGAGGACTGGATTAAAAAATGTGGTACGTACACACAATAGGATATTACACAGTCATAAAGAAGAATAAAATTATGGACTTCTCTGCAACTTGGATGGATTTAGAGTCTATAATACTCAGTGGTTTAATCAAAGAAACAAAGAACAGAGTACCACATGTTCTCACTCATAAGCAGACGCTGAATATTTGTTCCAGGCACTGGCCCTTTCATACTTAATTGTTGAATTTATTAATAAAGGCAGATAAAACATCATGGAACTGGATTGGTCAATAAAAATTCTCATTATCCTGTATCTCAGTTCTTCTGAGGTCCCAGGGTGCTTACCATTTACTAAATTCTTGGGGCTCCTGAATCTTTCAGGTCACACTGTTTCATGAGACCCCAGACGTGAGCTTTACAGATGAATGGGTTCAGCCTAAACAGGGTGATTGAGTGTCATTTGTGGGTTTCTTATCATCCATTTATTATCTCATCCATTGCATCACAACAAAAGCCTTTTGATTCTTAAGCTTGAGGAGTTAAGCTTATGGTAAAATTTCAACCATCAGAAATGGGAATCCTTAAGATCCCAGAAGACAAACAGCCTTGGCCTCAGGATAGGGCTCATCACACCATTATTTTATCCCAATCACATTGGTTCCCGCCATCTGCTGAACTTAGAAATAATGGAATAAATGAAAAATATCATAGTCCTGGAAGAGATGACAGCTGTGAATTTCATACAGCTGTGATAAAAGTTAAGAAAATGCTACTGAATCTTTCTGGGAAATTTATTCTACCAAAGGTGCACTACACTGTGTAACGGACCTAACTGTTTGCATGCCTCCATAGCAACCACTGGCTTCCCCTGGTTTATTTTTTGCAGAAGTATAAAGCCACTGGAAACAGATAGATGAGATGTACATGAGAGTATCTGCTGCAAACGAGAGAGGAAGCCTGTTGCCCCTTCTACTCTGCAGCGGTAACCTCACTCAAATTGTTGTTATTGCATCTGAGGTCCTGTCCCTCCTCCTGCTGGCATCAATTCACCTTTTGTATGGAATGGCTATTTCAAATCAGTTCATTAACTGTGACTCTGGCCTCCTGTAATATGTTTTGGTTAATATTGAACATTATAATAACTTTTAAAACCATTGACATTGATTTGAGAGAAAAAGTCAATAAATGTCGTTCTGTCACTTACTGATTGGAGGTTCTGCTCAAAACTCATAGACTCTGACATCACCATCACTTTTAATTAGTGAAATGAGGCCATTGGTATAAATGTCCAAAGATGCCTAGTATCCAGTGAGTGGATCTACACTTGAGTGCGAATGGAGGATATGAGAGACAACTATAATGGGAGGATGGAGAGACATTAGGGACACAGCACAGGGAAAGGCAATGTGAGGGACAATTGCACAGTTCCCATAGAATGCCTGCCTAGAGTTGGTCCTTCTTTTGGTCAGCATCATGGGACCTGTTAAGAATTCCAACTGGTCCTGTGATTGCATAGTCTTCCTATTTAGGAGGCAGGATTTGGGTTATTAATTTTTTCAAAAGCCACATAACAATTTAGGAGACCAGAAGGGAACAATGCAAGTGGAAGTTTGGGGGCTGTCTATGAAAGATTTTTCAGCTGGGGTGAGACCTTGACATCAACCACACAGTGAGTTCCTCCTCACAGGCTCAGTACTCTGTGCTGTGATGAGTGTCTCTGAGATTTATGAATGTATCTTTTCTCCAGGCACTTCCTGGCTTCCTTTGATAAGGTAGGTAATTAGCTATTTCCCTTTCCTATTAAAATCTGCACATTATCACAGCCATTCTGGCTAAATCAGACTCAAGAGTCCAACATTAATGAAACAAGGATTAGGAAATCTGTCTTCATTAAATAGGAAACAGAATAACTGAGGGTGTCAAGATAGAAAAATAAACTATTCTATGGTATGAGGGAGGCTGATAAGAATCAATTGCCTAGATTTTCAAACACTTAGAATATAAACCAAATGCGTGCTATGTTTTGCTATTTAAAATTCTTTTTTACTTCCTTATATATATATTCCTTCTCAAGTTTTGAATGTGTTCCATCGTTTCATTATTTTGGAGTTGGGTGTTAAGATTCCTGAAATTGTATAAGGAGATCTGTGGGCTTACATTTTAAGTTGCAGAAACAGAACTATATTCTAGTAGACTCAATTTCTTCTAATTCTGTGTCAATGGATGATTCACCTCTATACTAACTTGATGTAGAAAGTCAGTTTTATTTGAGATTAATAGCTTTAATATAGATATAGATATAGATATAGATATAGATATAGATATAGATATAGATATAGATATAGATTCAGAGTCTCACTCTGTCACCCAGGCTGGAGTGCAGGGGCACGCTCATGGTCACCGCAGCCTTGGCCTGCTGGGCTCAGGTGATCCTTCCGCTTTAGCCTTCCAAGTAGCTGTAATTATAGGCATGTGCCACGATGCCCGGCTAATTTTTTGATTTATTGTAGAGATGAGGTCTTGCCAGTTTGCCCAGGCTGGTCTCGAACCCATGGGCTCAGGCAATCCTCTCACCTCAGCCTCCCAAAGTGCTGGGATTATAGGCATGCGCCACTGCGCCTGGCTGATTAATAGCTTTAGATCACAAACTTGGGATGAGAAAAAATACTGCTTACGTATCTTGAAAATGTTTCCAAACTGCTCAGTGACATGTATGAATATAAAAATGTATCCCATCATATATGTTTCCATCATACAGCTGCTATCACCACAAAAGTGACCACTTGCCAAGATACAAAGGAATAAAAAAACACCTTAACTCAAGGAAAAGTTCAATTTAATTGCTTCTATGCTCTATCCCTTTTTACTTCTCTATCTTGGCTCTGTATTTTCAGTACTGTCAATGAGTACTGTTTTTAATTGGAGGAAAGGGATATTATATGGATGCACACAAATTAGCATGAGAGGGCAATTTAATTACAGAGGAGCCAGGATTCTTACTGAGAAATATTGATGACTGTGTCCTGAAAGTTTCCACCTCATCTGAAATATATTGAAACTGAAAACTTAAGGAAATACAATGGATGTTCTATGGCAGGCCTAATTTGGAAAATACAAAGATAGATCAAGTGTATAATAGAACCTCTACTTAACTACTATTTTTGCTCATGAACTAAAGGCATTTTATAATCATTTCCTCAATAATCCTCCTTGTATGATAATTTTACTAACTGGTTTAAGGAACAAAATATCAAGACTAGCTGTCTTATGCTACTAACTGGCTTTATAACCCTGGGAAGGAAACCATCATTCATTGATTCCCTCCTATGAGCCAGGTGTTATGCTAGGTGCCATCACTCCAGCAGACATGCATTTATTTGATTCTTCCTTCGTGCCAGGCACTGAGTAAAGCTCTGGAGTTAGAAAGATGAAAAAGATACAATCCTTTCTCTCAAGAGGCTCACTGTCAAGGTGATCAATGCTACACTGTAGACAGAATGTAAGCTATATGGGGACACCAAAGGGAGAGTAGCCATGAATTGTCTCACTGAACCCTCCTCAGAGGACTATTAGTCCAGCTTAGCAGACTAGGAAACCAAAACTTGTAGGAGTTACGTCAAGTTGTAGACAAATCACACCCTTCCAAAGCATTGTGTTCCTTCTATGATACCAAGGAAGGGAACCTTCATACCTCATCTTCTAGAGAAAGTGATAGAATAATACCCTAAAGCAACAAGCAGGTAAGTGGATAACATTGATAAGCACTAATACTTATTGAGTGCTTACTAGCTTCCAGGCACTGTTCTAAGCATGTTGCATGAATTAATTTATTTAATCCTCCCATTGCCAATGAAATTAGGTATCATAACTATCATCCTGATTTTACTAATGAGAAAAATGGGACAGGGAGGTGACTTGCTTAAAGGGACATAACTGGTTGGAAATGGTAACACCAGGGTGTGAACCCAAGCAGTTTGGCTCTCAAATGGAGGGCTGAGGAGTGTTAAAATAAGACTGGAGAGTTTTCCACACAGGAATGCTGTGGGGGAGGGATGTTAGGATAGAAGGCCCAGCTTTTCTATACCAGGTCTGCTCTGGATGTTCAGTTCTGTTTGAACCCAGCAACACTTGTGGGGAAAGCTCAAGAACTCACTAGTCAGGAAGGCTGAAGACCTCTCTGTCAAAGGGAACTTTCTAAGAAAAGAGTGAGTTGGGAAGAGGGGCAGCATTCAAACCAAGGCACACAAACTTGGAAATGCTTGCATTCTTGGATCCTAATGCCCAACCGAACTCACCCTTCCTCCCTGGAGGAGACTGAGTATTATGTCCCAAATGGATGATCAAGATCCAAGATTTCCCGATCTTTCATAAATGCTGGAAATACACCTTTTTCCTGTGTTCTTCTACAAGGGCAGGAAAGAAGGCTGGTACACATGGATGACATCACAATCCAGCTGTCCAGTCCACAGAGTCCCTCAGGCAGCTAGTAATTCCACCACGGGTGATTTTCTGCTCTGTTTGCAAATAGTAAGTTCACAAGTCATATCCTCAGGCAGATGCCTTTTACTGCTATTGAGATCAACAGTCATTTTCATCTTAACTGGGGCCTCCAGTTCATCTTGGCTTGCTCAGGACTTTCCAAGTTTTAGCAAAGAAGATTCCACATCCCAGGCAAACCAGGATGTTTGGTCACATGAACTTACCCACACTCTGCCTGGTGTCTTGCCAACCCTCTGCTGTAGACTTCATGTATTTGTTTCAGTATTTTATCCCCCTCCTTCATTGTACAATGCCCTAAAGTTCCTAGTTTTCAAGTTTCACTAGATGTGCTTTAGAACCCTCTAGGCTATCTCCTAGGGCTCAATCTATGGAAGAAGTATCACGTGTGCATGCATGGTCCATTATGTGCCAAGCTCTTCCTGTGTGTGATTTCACAGAACTTGTCAAAAGCCCATGCAATAGAATGAGTGGGATATATAAATATTCTGACCTTACAGATGAGAAAATTAGGACTCAGGTGAGATGACTTATTGAAGAAAACACAGCTGGGATGCGGCAGCATTAGACCTTCCCTTTCCAAGATCATGGACTTGGAATCAACTTGAATTCAAATCCCAGTACAGAACAGTCATTTTTTACAAGTTGTGTGATTTTTGTGCAAGTTTTGTGATTTTCCCATGTCTCCACTTCCTCATCTGAAATTTGGAATGGTAACCCAAATTTATTGAATTCAATTAAATAATATGTACACACAATAAATGCTTAGAAAATGATAGCTTTTAGAATAGCTTGTAATTGAATAATGTTTTGTTTCTTATGGGTAAAAGATGTGTTTAAGTGAAGAAGGATTCCTTGTTAGGGGAAGGGGGTCTAAGACTTCTCACCTGAGTGGGATAAATTAGTCAGAATAGATGTGTAATCCAGAATTGAGAATGGCAAGACCAAAAGAGAAAAAGATGTGCCCTGCTTGGGAAAAGCAGTGAAACAAGAAGAAAGAACAGTTTGGCATCACCTGCTCCCTGTCCAGGAGCTGCTGTTCCCCATCAGTGACTGACCATTTATTTATATCATTAGAAAAATTCATTTCTGACCCACAAGAGGACTTCTCTGACAATTACAGAGCACTCATGGTTCTCTCACTGCCTAGAACTTGCCTACTTCCAACAGCTCAGCCAAAGCTTTAAATCATCTTAACTTGCAATAACAAATCAGTGTTGGTGAAACATTTTCGTGTTTAAAAAGGCAAAATACCGAAAGTTGGGCAAGTACAGTAGACAACTCATGTTTATATCTCCCCAATAATTTCATCATCCAGAACTGTGGCTAATGCACACGCCGTTATATTTTCTTCCAGTATTTATTTTTTTCAGTTTGTCTAAGCACATCTGTGTATATGTCTGTGTGTGTTTTTCTGAATAACTCCATCACTTACTCTTTTATTTAAAGATGGACCTTTCCCTTTGAACCTTGAGGACCTAGGGGAAAACATTTAGTTAAAGGTTGATTTTCTGCAGTGATTGGTCCAGAGATGGCCATGTGACCCTAGCCAGCTGAGTCTGAGGCTGTCCCCAGGAATTTGTATACATTTTTGTAATGGAGAAAGCTTATTTTTCCACATGAGTTGCTAAAATGGAATAATGTAAGCTCAGATCCATCTTACATTTTCTTTTGTAGGATTTATTGAGAGGACAGAAAAGCTCCCACAGTGGGAGGAAACCCAAGGGGGTTGGCCCCATCTTACACTTTAAAAATAAATTAGCATGCTAAAATTGTTTTTTAAAAATTTAAAGGGAAGAACTGAAAACAATAAAAGAAACAGAATTGTCTAATAAACAAAATGATCAACCATGTCCAGAGCAATTAGCAAGATTATTATAATACTGTCATATTATAATGACTTTCATGTCATTTAAGTTTTTCCCAACTGTCATTTTTATGTTTCATGTTGGCCTTGGTAAATAAATGCCTCTGGGTGGACCAAAAATATTTGCTTTATTAGATTTCAGATGTCACTGAATATTGGTGTTATCAAAGACAATTTGCATTTACAATTCGTAAGATATTTTGCACCTTTTTGATTTAATGACTCGGTAGAAAGGATCAAATAATCCTCTCACAGTAACCATTCAAGATAAATACAATGATCTATTTCCCATCATCATTTGTTCTTGATATATATATTTCTGTCATGTTTTGTTTGAAGTAAAAGCCAAGAAGCTTGTTCGTTAAGTGGTTTGTAGCATGGAAGCAATGGCCTCAGAAGAATTTTTTTAACTTGCTTTTTAATAGTGTTATTGGAGATAAACCGATTTCAAAAAGTTAACAAGATCTATGCCAGGTTCTCTGATGCTCTGATTTACTCTGGCTTTTTTAAGTAAACATAAGGTTCCAATGTTGTTGGGGTTTTTTTTACAAAAATCATCTCCCTTCCATGCTTTTTGTAATAGGATGTGACCTGTCTTATCACAAGATCGTATCTCAAATCCAAAATCCTGATGTACATAAGCTACCTCTTTTCTCTGACTGGCACAAGTACAGCATTTCAAGTCAGGGTCACCTCTGCTTAAGGAAATAAAATGTCTTAGAATGAATCCCATGGCCATATGTATCTGCTTATTCTTTCTTGAAAAGGTTCCCCCTGTTTGTGTGTAGTAAGCATGCCTACCACAACACTAAATTTGAAATAAGTTTCTAATTTAGTATTCATCCTGTTGCTATAATGTTGAGCCATAAATACCATCAGAGATGGTGTTTCAAAATATTTTCAATCAAACAAGTTGTAGCTCTTTCCTAGAAGCCAACTCTAACCAAACTGGCCAAAAACAAACAAAATATAATAATGGATCTTTGGCCCTTTGTTCAGGATGAGGTCATATTGGTTGGGGCTGTATGGTTGGCAGGGTTATCAAAGACATTTCTGTGGTCTTTGTCCATTTAAAGCCTGCTAAGTTTCCAAGGGCTGCCATTACAAATACCACAAATTTGGTAGCTTAAAACCACAGACATACGCTCACAGTTCTGGAGATCAGAAATCTGAAATCAAGGTGTCAATAGGGCCATGTTCCCTCTGAAGGCTCTGGGGAGAATCTATTCCTTGTCTTTCCACCTCCTGGTTCCTTGACTTGCGACTGCATAACTTCCATTTTCACATACCCTTCTCTTTATTTTGTCTCAAATTTTCCTCTATATCTTTTTCTTGTAAGGACACATCATTAGATTTAGGGATCTTTTTTTTTTTTTTTTTTTGAGTTGGAGTCTCACTCTGTCTCACAGTCTGGAGTGCAGTGGCGCACTCATGGCCATCCCAGTGTCAACCTGCTGGGCTCTGGAGATCCTTCTGCCTCAGCCTTCCAAGTAGTTCAACTACAAGTGCATGCCACCATGCCCGGCTAATTTTTATTTATTGTAGAGATGAGGGCTTGCCAAGTTGCCCAGGCTGGTCTCAAACCCATGGGCTCAGGCAATCCACTTGCCTCAGTCTCCCAAACTGCTGAGATTACAGGCTGAGTCACCAAGCCCAGTCTAGGGCCCTTTTTTTTTCACTGGTTAATTTGGGTGATCTCATCTTAAGATTCTTAACTTAATTACATCTGTAAAGACCCTTTTTCCAAGTAAGGTCACATTCTTAGGTTCTGGGTAGATCTGTTTTGGGGGTGCCATTATTCAACTTGTAATACCCGATGGTGTTTCATTTTAAAAAATTGTTATTTGAAATTGACCTAACAATGTGATTAGTCATAATTATCAGGTTTTTTTTATAGTTATGGGTAACATCCAGTGATTGGACACAGATGAGGGCCTTCAGTCTTTCTCTTCACTACCTGGAAGTGAATGGAAGCAAATCCAAACCAAATTCTGGCATGAACATAAACATTCATTAGCACCCAGGCACAAAAGTATGTACGTGTCTTACATAACAAACATGCATATGTACCTTTTGAATCTAAAAAAAATTATGTACTCCCCCCCCACTGGCCCTGTAACTCAATGAATCCTCCACTCTTTGGCATATGAGGTCCTCCAACCAGCATCCTGCAGGACACCCACTCATGCAATATGCAACAATATTCTAGCAACAGGATTCTACTAGCCCTCCCTCCTAAGGTTTTTCAAACTGTAGTATGCATCTCACTAGTGTGCTCTGAAGCAAATTTAGCAGGCTGCAAGAGCAACCAAAAAAATGAAATATAGTAGAATTGAATTGAATAGAAAATAACACTACATGAGGTAAAGTAAGTGTTAAGTATTTTCTCTGGAATTTTTTCCTTTCAGTGTGTGTGTGTGTGTGTGTGTGTGTGTGTGTGTGTGTGTGTGTGATGATATAAAATATATTTATTACTGCGATCTAAAAAAGATGAGAAATTCTGTCCTAAGTGGAACTGGGTACAGGATGTGATGGAATCCTTTGGCTTGAGAGCAATTCCAACAGGTATAGGCTGATGGACACCCTACACCTTTATGGCCTAAGCTTGGGAGAGACGCTGTTTCTGTATAATTATTTCTAGTCAGTCTACAGTCTAGAAGAACCACTCATTTCACCAATAAAAAAAAAACTCTAACATCTTTCATGCTAATTAGCAAATGTTCTAAAGATAGTTTAAGGCTTGTAGTAACTTCCTCTAAAATGTTAGCTTCTCATTAAATTCATTAAAATACTAACTCCCCTGAGGTGCATATTCCTGATTAGAGTACTTCAGTGTTACTTACCCACACCTAAAGCTTAAGCAAAGTAATACGTGCTCTATATACTGTAGTGTATGTGTGTGCATACTTGTGCGTGTGTGTGTGTACCTCTGACACAGATAGGATCTAAGTTATTCTACCCAGTCACGTGGAAGGCTTGCAGGGAAGGTAAGCAAGTTAAAAGAAGATTGTAATCTAACACACAGCACAATCTTGAGTTCTAATTCTTGGCATGGATAATGTAAAGCAAAACACAAGAAAATCTACCTTCAGAAGCCTCTCTTACCACCTGATTCAACGATTTATAAACCAAGGCAAGAGTAGAGGATTATGAGGATATAATCTGAAGTCTACATGTTCAGTCGTATTTCAGCAAGAGGTTTTCAGGTTTTCCTATTTATGTGGAATACTATCCAGGCCCTGAAAAGGAGGAGTAGTCATTCACTATCTGAAATATAATAAATATTCCATAATAAATATCAAAGGCAAAAACTGAGGCTGACTATGTCCTCCACACCTAGCTTTTCCCTCTCTATAGGTACATGGAGATAAATTGCTCTGAGCCTTTTCACATGGTACCCAAAGGCTGAGCCCCAGAGATGGCTGCACAATTTTCAGAGCTCGATGCAAAGTGAAACTGTGGGGTCTCTTGTCCAAAAGCAGGAGAAAATCTTTTTATCAGTCATCTTTCTCTCAACCTCTCAGTCATTTTTAAAATTTTCTATTTAATTTTGTACCTCCTTGTGCACAAGGAAACTTGGAAGGTGAGTACTGGCCCTCATAGGTGTCCAGGACCTCACCCTGGGTCTCAGATCACACTTTACTGAGCCTATCCCTACCTAAACCTGTTCCTTCAGGCAGCCAGTCACTGGGTGGAAATAGGTCCATCTCAGGAAGGGGACTGGAGTCAGGACTGCTCCTGAACTTGGCCTCCAAGACTCTGGTGTATGCTCCATTGTCTCAGTGGACTGCACTTACAAAATTCAGTGATAAAATATAAATGCTTTAAAGTTGGCCCCCAAATACAGGGCTGTTCTGAGAGCAGGGCCTTGTGTGACTGTACTGACCACAAGCCAAACCTGGTGAGTATCTATCATTTTCCAAGATCTCTGGTTTCTGGGATCTCTTTCAGATGGTGATGACAGCCATTCTGAGAAAATATAGACATGCAAATTCATGATGATTTCTAATACCCTCATCATAGTCAGTGAGAAAAGCAAGTCTTTACTAATAATATTAAAAACAACTGAAACATCTTCAGCACCTGCTGTTTGGCAGGCTCGTAGGACTTTTCATATTATAACTTATGTAATCCAGAACTCAGCACCTAGAAACTCTTTGGAGTTGATGCTTGAGTTTACCTTTATACATACTAGGCTGAACCATGTAAAATTGTCAGTGTTTAATCACTTCTCTTTTTACCAACAAAACAGTCACTTCATGGTGAAAATCAGGGTTCCACCTCCCATGCCACTTTTATCCCCTTTATAACATAATTCTCTCCTGTTGTGGAAAGGGTTCTCAAACTCTTCCCCAGTCCTTCCCATATGATGTCCTTAATTAGACCTGTGGGGTGCTAGCTCCCTTAGCTGCTTGTGTCATTTGCATATGACTTTTCTTACTAGGTTGCCATTTCCATAGGGTGAGGTCTCCTTGCCAGGGCAGCCCCAAGAGGCCAGTACAAAGTCCGTGTGGTGGAGACTTTGACTGTGGTGGCATGCCCTTTGGTTGTGAACTTTGACAGGCTCATCACGTTCCCTTGCCTTTGGGTGCTTGGCTACCTTCCCTTTGATGGTGAAGTGGATGGAAGCCATTCCAACATGTCCTCCCTCCACCTTGTCTTTCCTTCTTCCCATGATCTGGCTGACCTATATAAGGTCATTAACTTAACCCCTAATACTAATTTTCTTGATGCCATTTTCTCCTCTTAGATAAAAGATTCTCCTTTTGCTCCTTGCATTTCTCTCAACAAAGATGAATGCTTTAATAATGGAAAATGGAAGAATTAACTGAGATCCTCCTGTCTATGGCTTAGTCTGCCCCAATTATTTTATTGAATACTTTTCTTCACTAAGAGTCAATTATTCCTGATGGTAAAAGATGATATAGTTGACTCCCCAAACATATTTAAATACTACAAGAGGCCCAGGCTTGGCAATATTTTCACTTATTGATACATTTACTTCATAGCGACTTACTAACATTAATAAAGAATAGAATATGGATTTTTAAATTCATCTATACAAACATACAAGTATACATACAATCATACACAAATCTATATATATGTGCAAATGTGTATATTTTTTATTTACTTCACCATGTTTAAAACACCACACTGGGTATTTCACACACAAAGATGGTCTTCTCAGGAAAACTGGACACTCTGAGGACAAGATGCTTAGGATAAAAATGACAATTACAGAAGGCAGAAAGTATCACGTTCCAGGAGAAAAGAACAAAAAAAGACTGTCGGATTAGACTTGGGAGAATTCCTTTTGTATCAGGGACAACTTGCTATTTAATGGAGACACTTGAGAGATGAGTGCAGACCTCCATGACGCCTGGAACCTTGAGTCTTAGTGCACACAAGACCCAAAACCCGAGGGCAGGACAGTAAAAATTTGGGGTCTCTCTCATCCTATTCCTTTTGAAAGATGAGATCTTCATTTCGTTGGCACCTAAAAGGCATCAGGTATTTAAGTAATTAAGCTATGTGGCTTAATATTTCATTTCATTTCACAACAGTATTGCCCCATTTGGTCCTTGAGAAAATTGAGGTAACCTGCCCAAAGCCAGATACCAGATAAGTGACTGAGCCAGGAACCAAACCGAGGTATGTCTACATAGGCTAAGATTTCTCATTTGTGAACAGGACTTGGTCTCACATGAACAACCCTTGCCCCAACTTTACAAGCTTTGTGGCTACTCTCGCATCCTTAGCACAGCAACAAAACACAGCTGAAACTCAGCCTCCCACTCTTCCAGAGCCCATCAGAATCTAGTGCTTGTTTTGTCTGTTGGGGGGAATTTGAGGACCACTGATTCCTTCACTGCCTGAGGCTGTCTTTGGTTCAAATCTTCAGCCTTCTGCTCCACGGATGACCAGATCTGTCAAATCCAGTGAGACACCTTATGACTAAGAAGGATTTCGCTGCTTTTAGGAGAGCAGAGAACCTTAACCCATCTCCGTTTATAGCTCCGGTCACCTCTTTGAAGTTTACATTGAACCTTAGTTCCCAGAAGTGGAAAAGGGTCCCTTTGGGCGCAGAGGTCTACCCTGCCCACTGTCCCCGCAAGGCACCTGCTGCTGAAGACAATATGCAGGTGGGCGTGTCTGTCCATTTGTCTGCAGCCAGAAGGCAAACTAAACAAACACGCAGAACATTTGAATCAAGAGAGAGCTTGCAAGCATCCTCGCCTCCCCCTACTTGCTCTTTGGTTTTTCCACCTACAACCCTCCCCTCGGCCAGTCACTGACTTCAGCAAGGCTGACAGCTCTGCTCACTGCCTCTGCTTCTCCCCCTCTCCATGGTAATTGTGATCCAGATCCACCAGCACCACTGCCTCCCCCACCTACTCAAAAGAACAGTTAGAAAAATCTATTTGAATGAAATGGCTTGATTACAACAGGGAGACAATTGTCTGAATGAAGTCAATTATCTCTCTGGTGACAGGTGCCCACTTTGAAGTCTGGGCACCTGCTGGCATAATCACTGAGGCTGACATTTCCAGATCCTTGTTGAAAAGGGAATAACAGAATGCCGAGCCTGGATTTTTTAATTTTTTCTTGTTGTTTGTATTTTTTAAAGTGGGGCAGAAGGGTGAGAGTGGTCTGCAGCTGTTGGGTCATCACCTTTCCATTAGCTACCAGATCAGGAGCTGGGCCCTCAGATGCTGCCAGAACTATCAGAGTTGCCAGCTGAGCCTGGTGCTGCCTGACTCTGGTGCAGAGAAGGTAACTAACTCGGGACAGCAGAGCAGGACCGTGCTTACAGCTTTAAGATCCTTAACTACTCAAAACTGGAGAGCATTCAGAGCTGAATATTTAGCCACAGTAATAAAGGAATCAGGGTATATCTTATTAAGCCAACTAGGGAAACCATAAAACTGAAAACAAATGAACAAATAAGTAATTTGTCCTGTGCCAGGATGGTAATCCCACATCTCATCAGTTTCATCTGTAGCCTGTATGCTAAGCCTCATGTTACAACTGAATCCAGATCCCTTCCCCTATACCAAGACCCTTCGTTCTCTCTCCAGGCTCATGTACCCAGGCAAATGGACTTTGCAGTTGTTAGAGCAGCAGATGGTTAGATTAGGAGTGGGAGGCGGCAGCAGTAGAAATGTGTGGGGACCAAGGAATGAAAGTGAAGTTGTTTATTCTGCTAAAATATATAACCAAAGTGGTCATACACAGAGAAAAATACATTGTGATACCCTCTAGGAATCCATAATTTAGATCAAGAGTAAACAACCTGCAGTGCTTACAGAGCCAAGCAGGTATTACAAGTGTGTAATGCAAGCTGATGTATAAAAGGGACTGATGGGGACTGTAGCAAACTAGAGAGCCCTTGTCCTGTCCAGAAGAGGTTACCTGGATTCAGCTCTAGTTGCAAGTTGTCATGTGGTTATGTGAGCCCAGTGTTGACAGAACTTCCAATTTTGCAAGATAAGTTGAAATCTGAATTTTATATGACACTTTCTGATATTTTAGAGACTGTGTTAGTCCACAAAGCATTTGCACAGTCTGCAGGCCACAATTTTATGATCTACATTCCAGAATGAGTTGACTTCCTATCCTAGAGGAGTTTTAAAAAGGGGATTCACCATGATTATCATTCTGCTTATCATTTATTAAGTATTGTAACATGTCAAGCTCATCCACTGATTCATTTAACTTCATACTATATGTGGTAAGAGCATTGTTATATCAATTTTATGTATTAGAAAACTGAGTTTACATGATTTCTATCAATCATATTATAGGTAAGAAAAATAAGGGACACAGACTTGAAAACTAGAAAAGTTTGATAAAAAAGATTAGCTACAGAGGAGGGAGCAAGATTTGGAGAACCCAACAATGCATGGTACAGTACTCAGAGCAAGCAACAACAGGGAACGGTTTCCACCTCTACACTTGAAGACACAGGGAGAAAGTGTTGCACAACCTACTGGGAGCAGCTGCATTGAGAGGGCTGTTGGATAGTAGTGGTGGGCTTTGGTAGTCACCCTCAGTGAAAAGGGAGGGCCAGTGGAAAAAATATATTGGCTTCACTCTCTTCCCCGCCTGTGATGTACAACTTCCTGTTGATCCAACCAACTGGAGACCTGAGGGAAAGGGGAACTTTGGGCACAGTCCATTTGATACCTCAACCTCCTGGGGCAGAGAGTAGATCCAGAGGAACAGAGGCAAATAATCTAGCAACTGGCCAATGTTCCAGATCTAGTAAGTGGCAGAACAGGTTTATCTGGCACAGTTGTGTCTATTCTTGCTACTGGACCAGATAGGTCCCTTAGTCCTTAAAAACAAAGACTTCATTAGGTTCTCTATCTAGACATTGTCCTATGCTTAAATCTAACTGATGACTTAATTTGAATTATCTCATTGCAGCTTATATCTAGGTTGTACCTTATAATATTTAAGATCCCAAAGGTTCTTGAATCAAGCAATATAGGATTTGAATTTCTATATCTACTTTTTACTAGTAGTCTGACTTTGCAGAAATCACTTAATTATTCTTAGTCTAAGTTTCTTACCATTTAGTATGGGGATAATTGTAGCAAACACATAGAATTTTACAGATAATGAGATTTTGTACATATAATGAGATTGTATTTAGTACAATCATAAGAGTTCAATAAATAGTTATCCCAGTTATTATGTGGATGATATTACTGAAAAGAGAATACACTTTTTTCAATAAGATTCTTTCTTAGCTCACATTCTTTTCAAAGATCTACACACATGTTCCTCTATTCTGCTTTTTACCTAGAAGTATATATATTTCTGTTAGCCATTTGACCAAACCAAAAATTTTCAAGCACATTAATAACAGCAGTACTGCAACAGTGGTTTACATCAAAGAGAAACATTCAATGGGCTAGTACTAGTCTTTTATTAAGGGCTGTGGAAGAAGAAACTGGGAGAGATGGAATCTCAGTGGGTTGAAATCTCTCTAGTGATCAAGGGTGTGATGCAGTTAACTGTCAAAGGGGCTACCGATTAGGTTTCCTTTCTGTTTTGTGCTCAAGCTGGGTTTGCTTCTGACACTTTATTTAGAGAAGGACACTAAAAGACTGAAGTATATCCAGAAAAATACGAACAGCTGGGTGAGAGAAGTTAAAACCATGCTACTAAAGTAATGATTAGAGGACCTAACTCCATTTAGATTGGAGAAGATACTTGTTGGGGGCATGTATGTGTCTACACATCATTGAAGAAGACAAACGCTACAGAGTGCAGAGCATGAACCAACTCTGTGACTTCCTACGAAGGTCTAAAGAGTCTCACTATAAATTAAAATGTTCTTCCCTGAATTGGAATGCCTGCCTGAAAGGATACCAGTTGCTCCTTCCTGATGATAGCCAAGAAAATTCACTGTGAAAGAGCACTCATTGAATATAGATTAATGATTCAATGGTGCTATAGGCTTATATGAGGAAATAAAAGTTTATATCTAAGATTATCCTGTGCCCCTATGCTCAATGGCTCTATGGGCACACACACAAGATTCCAACTTCTTCTGCAAAATTGGAAGCTCTGTCAACATTAAGCCCACATGACCACATGCAACTCCCAGCTAGAGGTGAACTTAGATGACTTTTCTTACACAGGACATGGGTCCTCCATTTTGCCACAGTCTCCAGCAGTCCCTATTACATATCAGCTGGCTCTACACATTTATAATACCTTCCTGACCCTGTAAGCAGAACAAGTTTTTTTTATTTCTTATCTAAATTATGAACATCTATAAGTACCATAATACATTCTTCTTTGTGCATGAAGAATTCAGTAATATATTTAGTTACTAACATGGTCAATGCCTCATTCATACCTATTTAAACGGAATGTTGTGTAGATCATGCTCTTCCTTTACTTTAGCCTATCTAAGTTTTTAGAATCAGATAATGCAATCTTGGTAGAGGACAGAATTGGAAAGCAAAATTCAATTCTACTACCACATCTTCAATGACTACCAATAAGCAGATTGCTCTCTCTATTCATATGATAGCTTATTCTTCTCTTAGTACATTTAAAGGAGATTCACATTAAGAAAGGAAAAGCTCTTTTCCAAGACATCATATTTATATTTGAACATCCTATCAATTAAAATTTGCAAAATCTTTTGACTTCACACATTGTCTGTCAATAATTTGTAGTGAATGTTTTCTGTGTGTAGAGTGCTAGACCACACAGTATTGGCTACTTGCTGGCACACTCACTGTTAGTGATTCTGAAGTCATATTCGTCCCCACAAGGATCCAGAATATAGTGTAGCACCCATCAACTGCCCTGTGAGTCTAGCAAAATAGAATATTTTAGGGAAATCAGAGGCCTTAAGTTTGGGAGTATACGCAAAAAGAACACACATGGCATAGAGCCTAAATCGGAGCATAACTATATTAACTTTGTAATTGTACTAAGATTATTGATGCTAATACTCCTACCACTACCATTACAGCAATCACTTTTATTTTGGGTTCTGGAGGCTCATGGGGGGCTGCTGGCACCTGACCAACACTGGAATCAACTATACATATGTGACTCCCCAAAGTGGTTTCTGTGTGTGTGTGTGTGTGTGTGTGTGTGTGTGTGTGTGTGTGTGTGTGTGTGTGGTTTTTGCCTATTCTTCTTGGCAGTGACTGAACCCCAAGGCAATAATTCGTAGCAATTGCAAAGCTAAGTGTACTGGTGTAATGAAACAGTGCAAAGACATGGGAGAAGGAAAGCACTGCAGGCCAGTAGAGCCAAATGGAGCTCCATCCTTGTGAGTGTGAGAATCCAAGACCAGCTCCTTCTTACATGTTGTTTCACAGCTCAGGATGGCTAGAATGGCAAAATTCCATTGGTGGAAGTTCAAAATATCTGGGAGATGGATAGTTTAGGAAGCAGAACAGCAAAACAGGAACACATATAGAACTGTGTTTGGAGGAATATTTTAAAAAATATTTTCCTGAAACTTGGAGAACTTCCATCACTCAGAAAACTAAATAACAGAATTCACACCAAGCAGTCCCTCAAAGCTTTGTCAGACTTGGGGCTTGGAGTGTGTCCATTATATGGTGGAGACTGTTTGGTAAAGGGGATGTGGAGGGAATAAAACATGATCCCTCTCTTAAGGAGAGCCCACTAGTGGAATAGTCAGCACAACAAAGAAAAAATATATTAACAACACACCACAACATATATAAAAATAGCCAGCACTTTTTACTTATGGCCCTCAATTTTCTGATCTCTGAAATGGGGATATGGTACTAGGCTTTCTCAAAGAGTATTTTTTCAAAAATACTCTTTATATTTATAGCAATGAACAAGGCAGTTATCCTTCATTTTTCTCTTTGAGTTTACATATTCTAGAGGATCAAGCTAGACAATACATAGGCAAAAATAAAAAATGAAAAGGATAGTTTCTGGTAGTGATTAACACTGTGATGAAAATAAGGACAGGCTTCATGAGAGGGGGTGATCAGCAGAACAAAGGTATTGACTTTCTTTAGTTGTGACATCATGAAGGCAACTGTGAAACAAGCACAGAAAACTGTTTAATAAGACCCTGTTGTGGGCTAAATGACAATGGTTGAGGAATTTCTTTTTGAGAGTTGTCATAATTTCCCTCTCTCTACCCCATCCAGCCTGAGCATTTGCCTCAGCCTCAATCTCTATCAAAGTATTAGTGTCTTAGTTGTGTTATTTTACAAAGACTGGGTATTTGATGATGAACAGAAATTTATTTCTCACAGTTCTGGAGGCTGGGAACCCAAGACTGAAGCATCAGCAGATCCTGTATACAGAGAGGGCTGCTCTCTGCTTCCAAGATTGCACCTTGTTGTCGCATCCTCCAGAGGGAATGAATATTGTGTCCTCACATGGCAGAAGACACAGAAAGGCTAAAATGGGCCTCGCTGGTTTCCTTCAGCCATTTGATAAGGTTTCTAATCCCATCTGTGAGGATTTCCCGTCATGACTTCATCACCTCCTAAAGATATGTTCCAATATGAATTTTGGAGGGGACACAAACATTTGAATCACAGCAAATAACAGAAAGAGCATTAAGCAGTAGTGTTCATAGGCATGTTTCTAGCATCTTGATAGTTCCTCAGAGGTGGTTGGCAGTACAAAAGGGGATCCAGGGTCCAACTATGTTGAATAGTGACAAATATTCATCCTTTCTAGAAAACTAAAACATTTTTTCAGCTGTGTTCAAACACTATGAAGAGAAAGAGCCCTAACTTGCATTATGGCCCTGGCTCAACCAGGGACCAGACATACTATCCTAGTCAAGTCAGAGGACCCTCTGATTCTACCTAGCAGTGATGTGACCAGAAGCCTTGAGTTGTAGAGAAGGGGACACAATCTCTGGGCTCCGCTCCTTTCTTCCTCCCAACTTCTTTCCTGACTCTTAAAAGATTTTTGAACTTGGACCACCAAGACTGGTCCTCCCCTAAGGGAAGGAACAAAACATTCTTAGCCTAGAACTTCCACTTTGGAGAGGTTGCTGATGACTATATGATGGTACAAGTGTCTTTATTTCTCTCTCCAGGACACAGAATCCTGAATGTTACCTTTAGGCTGGAAGTCACCCCTACACACATACAAGCCCAGGGAGCTCTGGGCCCTAGGGCTCTGATGTATGGTCACTTATGACAGAGACTGTGCCTTGCCTAATCTTGGGAGATTTTATCAGCCTCATGACATCCCTCATTCCATTTGGGTATGCAAGGACTCCAAACTCCTCCCTCCAAATCATGTGCAAGGACAAATTCCAAACATAGAGAGGAACTTTTGTAGTAATTTTATAAACTAGAATTCCTGAATCCTGCCCCTCCAATTTGACCTCATCTCAACATAACTCTGAGCCATCCCTGTGACAAAGGGAGGACACAGTGGAGAGTTGCAGACAACTTTTTCTTCCTCGAGCATCGAATTCACCCACTGATATTCCAAATAGGCTCAACTTCTATGGTGCCTTACACCAAACACCTCAAAATTCTAAATGCTAGATTTATATGTCAGAAAGAGAAATATGCACTTTTCACTTTTCCCTTCTATTCTTACACTAACACAGTCCTTATGGGAGGCATGCTCTGACTTGGTGGGATGTCTGTAGGATAGTGAGCTGAACAGAAGAATTTTTTATCAAATTAAGCAGTGTGAAAGAAGCAAGGGAAAGTCACCAAGGAAATTTCCTTTCTCTTGGCACCATTCTGCTCTGAGGAGGAATTAAGTGTGCTTGTCTTCTCAGATTTCCTAATTGCTAACGTCAGGCCTCTCCTTGGTGCTGGGATGGGAGAAAGGGGTGTTGCTTTTGCCTGCTTCCTGAGCCACCTCCTGAGAATCATCGGAAGCAGTAAAAGATGCTATTGACAGGAGTAGGTGGGCATGCAAAATGAGTGGAGAAATAAAACCAGTCGTGAACCATTTCTAGAAAGTAATGAAATGCTAATTAAGTAATAAGAAGTAATAATTTGGAACAAAGTCAATAAAACTTATGTGTCCAAATGAGCACTGTTTCCTTCAAAGTAGTGTCTTTGGAAAAATAAAGTTATTCCAATGATGCTGCCATTGGTCAAACTGTTTCAGCAACTGAAACATTATCCTTCAAGCCAGTTTACCAGTCACACCAGAAAAAAGCCTCATTGGAGGATCACGTGTCATTTTTCACAATCAAAACCAACTGTGTACAGCTTGAGCATGTATCAGAAACTTTCAGAGTTCCTGTGGGAGCCAGAAAATGGGCTCAGATGGTGGGTGGCCTCAGGGATTCCAAACCACACCCCATGCTTGGGATCTCCCACTTCCCACTCCATCCGTGAGCCAGTGAGCCAGTGAACATTTTGGTTTCATGACACAGACCTTAGACATCAATATTTGGGACTGTATTCCTTTATCTCAAAGTTCATCTTACTTATTTCAGCATTAATGGAAATGCACTTTGCAGACAACCAAGAGCTTCAACTGCTGTGCTCTGCATGGAAGTCAAGCTTCAGCCATAGACTGTTCCTAGCCAACCGGGAATATCATTCCTGGATGAATTGGGCTCCTCTGATGGCTCGAGGACTACCAATGACTACACCAAACTTCCTTAGTCTACATGGACATTTAGAAAGCTTCCACCCAACTCCCTCTTCTTCTCTCCCTCATGCGGGATCAGGCCAGCATCAAGATCTGATGACTGTCCCAGTCTCCCAGCTCCTTCCTCATTTATCTCACATGTGCATTTCTCTTCATAAAAAGCCTTATACATTTACGCTAAGCTTGGCATCTGCTCCTCAGAGGACCCAGACTAATACAGTCGATTTCCAGGTGTCATGTGACTTTGGCCCTCCTTCCCTAACCGGCATACTCAGTATATGGAGATGCTGAACTCCAACCTCAAACATCCATCCTAGCCATCCTCTGTCCTGTCCTTCAGATGGGACTTTATATAATCCTTTTAACTTATGGTAATAGAGTCATTTAACTTTTGGCTGTTTGCTGTGTGACTCCTTCACAACTGACAATTTACACATACAGAGAATATCCCAAGATGACATATGAATTCTAAAGGCAGTTCTCAAGAGGAGATCCATGACCCAACTACTACTCTGAGCTCTGAAAGCATAACTGAAGCAAATATCCAGTATCTGATAAGACATATTTTGATGATAACACCACCCATTTGGGTTTTCTGATGTGGCTTTTTTATTTTAAATAATAGTGTGGCTGTATAGCTTCACCTTGTTCACTAGAAATACATAAACAAGCAGAGAAGAAGAAAGAGCTGTCCTGAGCTAAATACATCCCAAGTATTTGGGTTGGGAAAGGGGGAATTATTGTTGACATGAATTGATTGATCTGAGTTAGGGGAAGCACCCCAAACTTCCTGCCCAAGAACATAAAGGAACCACCACTCTAGTTTTCAAAATCTACCCCCCACACTTTTCTAGGACATCGTAACCTATGGGTTCTGTTACAGACACTAACCAAAAAACATAGAACTTACTAATCATCTCAAGAGGAATAAGTAAAACACTCAGCTCTATTTCTAGCACCCAGAGGATGATAAATTTGTAAATACTAGGTCCTTTCTACTCGTTTATGAACTTATCTCTGACTCTCAGGTACATTTTAGAAGAAAAACTTAGAGCCATTCTCATTACAAAAATTTAATGTGTTGGAATGTGTTATCCTCTAATTCATTGTCTGATTGTGAGAATGGAATATCTTGAAGTGGAGTACAAAGTTGCATAACTTGATCCAGAAGATAGGAAACGATGTCCACATTGCTAGAAACTCATTTCAAAATTTTAAAACGCTTACCCAGAGCCAGAGTTTTAGGGTGATTATTCTATTCACCACCGATGTCCAGAGACTACAGAAAACAGGAGGGAGAGGAGTCAAATACTGTCTCTGCAAGTTTCACATGAGAAAATGGGGAGAAATAGAAGTGTGCATCCAGGGCAAGTGGCATCAAATAGGGCCACAAGAACTAAGAATATTGCAGTGTCTGAAAGTGATTATTTAAGGGACCTCCTTAGAATCTACTGAATAACAGTATCATTTTGTTGTTCCATTGCCCAAATGCTTCCCCACGGAGCTAGGAAAAAAATAGTAAAACCCAGACCTGCTTGGATTACCAAACTCTATTTGATACTTTATATAAATAAAATGTCCTGATCTTTCTGCTAAGGGGTAATAATTTCAGTGATGAATTTGAGAAGTATGTATCAATAAATGGCTATGGCAAAAAGGACAAAGAAAGACAGTACCTTTCTTTCCTTTCAAGTTCAATTTGAAAGAATACCCTAAAATATATGGGAGCCCTGTCTCTTTTTCTGGTGTTAATCAAAAAAGGGTCATTGGGGACATAAACTGGCTTGAAATGCTAGCATCTTATATAATATTTTGCTATCTTCTATCTGGATAATATAATTGCATTTGGAAGGATATTGAAACTACCTTTCTACTGTACTGCTTAGGAGAAAGAGCTCTGAAATCCCCCTTGTCATACGGGTCAATTCTGCTGGCTTCAGTTATGTTTGTAGAGCATAGGGTATCACAGAAAAAAAATGGATGATATGACCCCAAAAAATTAATGCATGGTGGCCCCAAAGAACATCACTATCACCAAGTGACCCTATTAAAGTAAACTTAAAACTTTATAGGATTCAGGGGGTATTTAAGAGGTTTTGTGTATTCTATTGTTCCAAAACCCTTTAATTGTCATGACCTTGAACCGTCAGTTTGCCCTGGGAACACTGACAAGAAAAGGACAGCTCTGGGAAAGAGGAGAACCCAGTGTCCCAACCCCTGAACCTTTTGGGGATCTTCAAGTGTCATGTGTGGGCAGGGGCTCAGGTATTCGGGTGACCTGGTTAGTGGGGCTCCTGATACAGCATCTTGACCCCACAAACTCTTTGATTAGATTCAAACAACAGGTCTGAGGGCCTATAGGTTGAACTATAGCAGGCTTAAGAAGTCTGAACCAGCAGAAGTATGCTTGATAGTGAGATCTGATATCCCACCCACAAAGTATGTTGCCTTGCTATAGCTTGAAGAACCAGTGACACAGACTGTATTTGGTTTCAACATAGGAAGAACTTTGTGTTTCATTAGTAAAACTTCAGAAGAAGTAATTGGTTTGTGTTTGGGCATCAGGCTTCATTTCTCCCTTCTTGTATAAAATAATATATGTATTTTAGGGCTAGAGTCCCTTGGTGTGCAAGATTCTTACACAGTTAATAGCAGGTTTACATCACAGTGTGTTCCTCAACAGATAACAGGACACATCAGCCTGTTAGTATTTTCCTTGCTGAGCAGTTACAATTTAATCCATATAAGATAAATGTCTGTGTAGCAGGTTCGAAATTTACAAACATAAAACTAGATGTGTAAGAATATAACTCTTTTTCTGTAACTAAATACCTTCATCCATCAGGATATGCTAACTGTTGTAACATATAAGCCTATGGTCTCAACTAAGGTTTATTTTCCACTCCAGATACATGTCCAGTGTGTATCTGTAGTATTTATTTACAACCAAGGTGATAAAATCTTTATCATCTTATTACATCACCATCTTAACATAAGTCTTCACTATTTCCCATGGTCAAGGAAGAAAGCAAGGAGAATTGTGCTATATCCCATAAATGCTTCCACACAGAAGTAATATACATCATTCCCACTTGTATTTCATTGTCCAAAGCAAGTTGAATGACCACACACAAAATTTTACAGAAATATGTGTCCCAAAGGAGAGGATAATAGACATTTTCATAAGCACTAGTAATGTTTACTATGTAGTCTCAGCTTTGGAGCTAGCATTTCCACTGATGTTGGACATTTCTTAATCTTGACCCTTAAATGGAACCACAAGTTCTATGAAAATCAGGCTCCCCCCCCCCACGCCCTTCTAATATAATATCTATCTCTAGCCCTTCTAGCCTTTCTAAGCAGTTATTCTGGACTTTCCATTGAAGATGACGCGGTCCCTTCAAGTTTAAATGGTCTCTTTGGTATAATTATCAATCAGTTCAGGATCTAAACTCACTCAATCAAGTGTCAATCAGGGCTGTAGCCGTCTCACTCCCTCTCCAATTGTCCCTCACCCAGGCAGGGGAGGTGGCACAGAAAAATCACCTCAGGGCCCAAAGAAAATTCCCTGATTATATTGCTCATAAGGATAAAAAGAACCAACAAATAATGCAAATTTTTAAATTGTATTGGGTGGTTTACCATGAGATTTGGGAACATCATTTCCAACTATAAGACTGGGTCTCAAAACACCCAGCAGGAAAACTTTCTGACATGGAGAATTGATGTGGAAATAACACAAAGCAGAAGACCCCTGGTTAAGTGTGGAAAGTCTTCTTGTCTTTTCAACCTGAGAGTTGGAACTTTGGGTATGCATTTGCAACAATATGCCAAATCTTAGCTTACCAGAGACTCAGTGACTAGAAGCCAAACAGAAATCCAAAGCAAATTGAGATAAATGCTTCTCAATATATCAACTTTCTGTTGGCTCCAACTCTGATCATGAAAAGATTTTGAGGGTCAACTACTATATATAGTGTACTAGTTAACTGGACTGTAAATGTCCTGGACTATACCTTAGGACTTTCAAAGAAACCTTAAAGTGAAATATTCAACCAAATGATATTTTTCGAAGGGCACTATACCATATAAAACTAGAGTCTATAATACTGAGTGATCTCTCACAGAAACAAAGATCTGAGTATCACATGTTCTCACTCATATAGTGGACCTTGAACATCCAACGTAATACTATAAGAAAATGACTGACAGTGGTGGGAAACTATGGGGTGGGAGAGGAGGGAGATGGGATTAACGGTAGTAAATATCTGTCTGGGGATGGGAAGACACCTCTTATCAACAAGGGTGCCTGAACGAAGCATACTTGTATACTTAACCCTTAACTGTACCCCACAATATCATAATAAAAAATATTGATAAAAAAACTACTAAGAATAAAAATCAGAATGTAGTGTTCATTGTTCATGTCTCAAAATTGTTATATGCTCCATGTTTGAGTAGGAATGAAATTATCCATGGGTCTCTGCTTTAAGATGTGAGGGGGAATTGGAGGTCTGGGAAATCATTCCTGGTGTAAATCCAAAAGAAAAAGAGAAATTGAAGAAGTTTTACAGCTAGCTACATCTCTGCTCTTTTTAATGGTGATATGTGTGATGTCTGCATCTGAAGACAAGAATTTCAAAAAAGGTATCAAATAACATGCTAAATTTGGGCATCCCTGTTAAACACAAAGTATCTGACCAGTTAAAAACTGTTCCCATCAAATGGCATAGTAAGAGAGGATATGCTAATGAATTGGCTGAGAAACCCTGGAGTCTGGCCAAATCAAAAAAATTCAGAAACATTACTGGAGGAAAAAGCTAGATTTCTACAAACAAGACCAGAAAATGGAAATCAGGATACTTTAGTTCTCATGGAGAAATCTTTAAAGATATTCTGTCAAATCTCACTGGGAGCAGGGTCTAGTGGAGCAGAGCCTCTGAGTTAGAGGTCTGCACTGACAACACCTCAGACTGAGGAACCAAGTAGCCCCTGCCACTGGTCTTACACTGTGACAAGTGGCCTTGGAGCCAGATGATCCAGCATGGTAATCTTTAGATTATGTTAAGACTCAAGGAAACAAGAGGTCTTGTTTTGGAGGGATTAAGGCTAACACAAGGGAAGATCCTCAACTCAGATGCCACTAGGTCAATGGATAAGAAGCCACTAGGTTTCATGGAGGAACATACATTTTTCAAATCCTGAGCCAGACAACTGCATTTCAGGAGTGACATCATAAGATTGCAGCTATCAGGCATATTGTCTCATGGCTGTAATCCCAGCACTTTGGGAAGCTGATTGTTTGGAGGCCAGCAGTGCAAGACCAGCCTGGGTAACATAGTGAAATCTCATCTCTACAAAAAAAAACTAAATAAATAAGTAAAAAATTAGTGAGGTATGGTTTCACACACCTGTAGGTTCAAGTTACTTGGGAGACTGAGGCAGGAGGATCACATGAGCCCAGGAAGTTGAGTCTGCTGTAAGCTCCCATTATACCACTGCACTCTAACCTGGGCAACAGAGCAAGTTTCTGCCTCTTAAAAAAAAGTGCAACTATTATAGACAGTGAAGCACAGTGAGCAACCACCCTAACTTTCCTTCAACCAAGTAGCTGTGTCTAGGATTGATGTGTTACTGTGGAGGCTGTGGGACCCTTGAAATTTTCATAAAAGGAGAGGGAATCCTAGAAGTGAAAAAAAAAAAAAAAAAACTACTGCCAAAGTAATACGAGCTTAAGTCATTTAATTAAAAAAATTAAAAGACCTTCTTTTGAAGGTCAAAATGTTGAGGTAGAATTCATTACAGAATTTCTTAGGTTGTTGGTCTCTTCAACTAAAATTTGAGTTGCTGGAAAGTAGGAATAATGTTCATTAATTGTGTATTCTAGAATATGTTACAAGACTTTTCAGCAGAAGTCAACAATTTCTGTAAAGGGTGGTATACTAAATATTTTAGTCTTTGTGGGGCATATAATATCTGTTGCAGTTACTCATCTCTCATTGTATTGCAAAAGCTGCCATAGACAATGCATTAAAAAATGGGCATAGCTGTGTTTTAATAAAACTTTATTTACAAACACAGGTGGCAGGCCACAGGACTATAGTTTGCTGACTTTGCTTTACAGCATAGAGTGTTGGAAGAGCATGAGTTTTAAGACAAGATAATCCTTATTTCAGATTCTAGCTCTGCTGCTCACATAACCTTTCAATCACAGTTTTCTATTCTGAAAAATAAGACATAATATATCATGCATATAAATGAAACTTATATATATGAGAGATCTTGAGAATTCTCACTTTGTGCATTAGAAAGTACTCAATCGATGTGTTTCCCTGTTAGGTGCTTAATTCATAGAATTTAAATTTGAAGATGTTTTACTTTAAAAAGTCTCTTGACCAATCTTTCCTAGAGAGTTCTTTACAGCTCATCTGGAGGTCAAGTTTGTCATTGATTTCAGCAGAAAACTCATGCAATCAAAAAGCTCAAATGGAATTTGGGTTGTAATTCCAATTGATAGATGTTGATTTAATCTCTAAGGCCAATGTACTAACTCATAGTTGAAAGGAATAAGGGAAATGGAGCCTTTATACTTACTACATGATTAACCTTTGACAGAGAGAAAGAGTGTAACAAATATGTAGCATTTGCTACACTCTTTTGATGGTAAAATTTTTTTTTAATGCAGCATCTATGATATTAGGAGATTGTTCAGGAGATTCTGCTGAATTGGATTAACATCTCAACAAATCATCCTCTGATGAATTCCGTAATGACAGCATTTATTGACCTGCATTGGAGAAAAAAAAAAACGTTGTACATGAAGAATTTACTGCAAAATATGTGTTTAATGGGAAGAACAGAGCTAATGTCTGGAATGCATTTTTGTTTGCCCGAAGTGTAAACAAAGTGCCTTTTTTCTTCATTTCCCTGGTGGAGTTCTGCTTTAAACATTATGCTATAACAGGAGCAATTATGTATGAAGGGACAGATTGTTATATTTGTTTCCAGTGAAAATGGCCAGAATTATGAGCTCTGTCATTGTATTATTCAGTTAAGCACTACAGACTTAGAAAGCTGGCACTTAATTCTTCCCAGTCTTTTCAGTATGCAAAGGGCCACAGTGACACCCAGGCAGTGTGCTTTTCATTTCTGATGTTTAATGTGATCTCGTGTGAATGTTTCACAAATTACTCCTTTCTCCAGGATTTTTCCCCCATTTCTCTCTCTAACTAAAAGTGCTTTTTAACATTTGATAATTTATTTTTGAAAATAATATTGAGAGGAATGAGTGAAAAAATCTTAATACAGATGCCACTGTGGAGAGGCATCATGGTAGGGAGTTTTCTGTTTTTCTTTTTCTTTTTGGAAAGCAGGATTTATTGAGAGGACAGAAAAGCTCCCACAGTGGGAGGGGACCTGAAGAGATTGCCCTATGGTAAGGATTTTATAGCATAGCTTTGGTGAATTCTGACTTTGAAAGACCAGTGAAGGGACCTGATGTAAGAGACCATGCTACTTAACTTCTCAGAGTCTCTGATTCCTGTTTTATAAAATGAGAGAATAATAACTATGCTTCAGGCAGAGGAAATTAGAGGATAATGAATATAATGGGCATAGCATAATAGTAGGCACAAAGCTTGTGATTCATAAATAGGCATCTAACTATAATTATATCTAACTATTATTATTTATACTTTTTTTATTTACCCAAATCAGTGAGTTATACTTTTCTGGATACAGTGAGTTAGCTGAGGAAGTAGAACCTCTAAGAAGCATTTCAATAAGGAGTGGTGTTATTCAATAAATATTGCTTGATTTGATTTGGCACAGCCATCGTTCTTATGCTCTGCTGGTTCCAAATTAGGCCATAGATAGTTTCTCAGCTATTTTAATTAGAATCAGATGGAAGAAGAAACAGAGGCAATGAATATAAGAATCTGTTTTATATCAGCCCCCCGAGGATGGACAGAGGAAATAATAGGTCTTTTCAATGTTTAATTTCAATGACTCAAACAGGAGAAAGGTTGCCAGGACAAATGGGGCTGCTTTGCCTCCCTGGGTGCAGGATAATTTGATACAGGCTCCCTTTACCAACAACAGAAGTTAGGGCCATGACTCAGCAGTCCAGGCAGGCAACAAACTAAAAAAGTCTCTGTGTGCCCTTGTGGACTTTGGATTGAAAGCTGCCTGTTTTATCTGGTCTCCTTATCATATTATTCCACAACTGCAGTAGGTGTCCAGTTACAGCCTTGGCTCAGCCCGCATCAAAGCTATGTGCTCATAAGAATATTGATGTCAGAACTGTGGCAGGTGAATGGAGCGCTTTGTTGAGTGCATTTCTCTTTTCATGTGCCGATAGCATGTGCAGTGTGCACCTGCCTTGCATGGCCATGTACACCCAGGTGGGGCAGGGGTGGCCTTTGTGTGCCTCTTTAGTTCTTGAACAGAGGGATTCAACTTCATGGTGTATCTTCCTTGGGCAAGCAAATGAGGTCAATTATCTCTCACAGATTCTATTAAATCGCACATGTGTCCTCCTTGGAGTTAGAATTATAAAATGAAGCAAAGTAATACAGAAATTCGAAGCCATGCAAGTTACTGTAAGACCACCTGTGACCAAAGGATGCATCGGTTTCCAACAAGACTGCTTTGGGAAAATGTCTCGTGTGACCCTCAGTCCAGCACATACAGCTGTTCTCCTTTATTTAGGCTGCTGACATGCACACACATTCCCCAGGGAGCAAGTGACTTGCCAAGTGGAGTGGCCAAGTTCACAGACGGATAGTCAAGAGGACCAAGGGCTGTTGGTGCCTTTTATAGCTTGTTTAGCTACTTGGATTCAGAGAATGCCATTGCTCAAAAGACCTTGGTGAGGCCAGGAGTGGTGGCTCAAGCCTATAATCCCAGCACTTTGGGAGGCTGAGGCGAGGGGACTGCCTGAGCCCAGGGGTTCGAGATCAGCCTGGGCAATTTGGTGAGACCTTGTCTCTACAATAAATAAAAAAATTAGCTGGGCGTGGTGGCACGTGTCTGTAGTTCCAGCTACTTGGAAGGCTGAGGCGGAAAGATCACCTGAGCCCAGCAGCCCACGAGGCTGCGGTGGCCGTGAGAGTGCCACTGCACTCCAGCCTGGGTGACAGAGTGAGTCTCCAACTCAAAAAAATAAAAAATAAAAGAATAAAAAATAAAAGAAAGACCTTGGTGGAACAACTAGCCTTCATCTTTCTTTTTACGAAGAGCCAAAACTGCAAATAGTAGTGAAAAATATTGGTTACATGACTATATAAATATATGTAATATCAATATGGGTAACATTTGATGCATTTCATGTGATGCTTATAAAGTCTATGATCCTTTCTATTGGAAAGAACATTTACTTAGATTAGAATAGAGAAACAAAAGTGTTTTATTAGATGTTGCTAATTTGAGAGCTTCTCTCCTTCCTTCGTTGGAAAAGACAATGTAGCATGAAACTGCATAATCAGGGCTGAAGAGGAAGATGCAATAGTGGATCCAACATGGCACAGATTGCTCACCTCCTACCAAAACTCCTTCTCTCTCATTTTTATGAATAGAACCACCAGCTGCAGAAGCCTGAATACCTGATGCCAGTACCAACCTTGTGCTGGGACTTATTTTGCTTGAAAGAAAAACGTGAACTTTTATCTTGTTTTAAACTCCTATTTATTTTATTTTATTTTATTTCATTTTGAGTTGGAGTCTCACTCTGTCACCCATACTGGAGTGCAGTGGCCGCTCCCGGCCACCACAGCCTTGACCTGCTGGGCTCCAGCGATCCTTCTGCCTCAGCCTTCCAAGTAGCCGGAATTACAGGCATGTGCTACCACGCCCGGCTGATTTTTTGATTTATTGTAGAGATGAGGTCTCGCTGCCCAGGCGGGTCTCGAACCCGCAGGCTCAGGCAATCCACTCACCTCAGCCTCCCAAAGGTACGGGATTACAGGCTGAGCCACTGAGCCCGGCTTAAACTCCTATTATTTGGGGTGTCTGTCACATGTCATGAAACCTGATCTTATGTGATAATCCACATCATCCAAATCCAGGAGATCTGATTCCCTAATACGTAATGTGAATTGAAAATAAAAAAAGGTGAAACGTTCAATCATCTGAACCAAAGGGCATGTGATTATAACAGCCATAAAGACAGTCAGTCAATAACTGTCTACTATGCACCAGGCACTATTTTGAGTTTTTGCATATGTTATGTTATTTAACCCTGTGAAGCAGGTATTGCTGTCTTCATTTTACTCAGGTTAAAGAATAGCCTCAAGGTTATTTTCGACAATTTACCACGGAGCCAGGATTCAACTGTAAGTTTATCTGACTCCACATCTCATAATCTTAACATCTTGTTATCAGATTTTTCAAAGAAATCAGGAATCCAAAGGTACTTGAGCATGGTCTCAAAAGCCATGGTCCTTCTATAAAGGTTTTAAGTATCTGTCAGGGCCTCAATCATTTCTGTAACATTAAAATGGATGAAGATTAATTTTAATCTTGATTTTAAATTAAAATGAAAACTAATACTTAAAGTAGATAAGCCAAAGACTCCCAGTGCTTACTTAAAAAGCAAGTGAAAATGTATGGAGAAATTCATAATTCTGCACTATACATACACTTTAGCATTTACCTTTTTTGTCTGGTTGTAGATTTTTGCAAGACAACAGATGATTGTTCCTTTAGAATACTTTACCTGATTCCAGTTTTTCACTTGAATTCATACTCTTCTGATTGGAAGAGAATTTTTCATTCCTATGGCAACTGGAGTTTTTTTTTCCCTGTACCCTCCTTTTAAAAAATACAAACAGATACCTTTTATTTTAGAATTGGAATAAACAGTAGAAACAACTGATTCTATTTTTTATACATGTTTTTCTTCACAAATGATATCTTACCATCAAGTTAGGAGAAATATTCTTCCCAAACTCTCCTCCCCATGCCATCGATTTTGTTCTTAAGTATTTGTCATTGGGACAATTATCAGTTGGACTGATGCCTTGTTGGAGTGTCCTGAACTTAAAGCTGTTCGGTTACTGGACTATGTTTTCCTTTGGGATAGGGTGAAGAAGCCCTTGAAGGTTGGTAGATCACCTCTTAAAGGTTTTCTGGAACAGATTGGAGATGCCTGTGGTTGGCAGAGAGATGTCTTGTCATTCTAATAAGAGTAAGAAGAAGCAAGTAGTATTTATATAAGTGGAATTAAACATAGCCTATTAGGCAAGGCTTGGTGGTTCATAGCTGTAATCCCAGGACTTTGGGAGGCCAAGGCAGGAGGATCATTTGAGGCCAGAAGTTTGAGATGAGCCTGGGCAACATAGCACATATATCAAATATATATATAAAATTAGCCAGGCATGATAGTTTACACCCAAATCTCTAGCTGCTCAAGAGGCCAAGGAGGATCATTTGAGGCCAGGAGTTTGAGATCAGCCTGGACAAACAAAGCATGATCCCATCTCTACAAAAAAAAAAAAACAGTTTTTGTTTTTTTTAATTATCCAGGCATGGTGGGGTGCTACCATAGCTCTAGCTACTCAGGAGGCTGAGGCAGGAGGATTACTTGAGCCCAGGCGTTTGAGGTTACAATGAGCAACAATCACAATACTGTACACCATCTTGGGCAGATATCCAAATATGCTGTCACCCACTGCCTCTTGTTTGTGTTCCTCCTTATATAAAGCTATTGTTGGAAGTTTTTGCCCAGCCTGCTCATCCTCCTCACCTTATTCATCCACTATCAATCAATGTAAGGTAGGCACAGCTAACATACAGCAGTCTGACAATTAAGTTTGTGAACTCATCCTAAAAAAGTGCTTCATACCTCTTTGCTGAATATCACTATGGTCACCTTTGAAGTACTTCCCTTGGGAAGCTATGCACTGATGCCAGTACTTACTCCACCTGTCAAGGCAATTTTGGAACTCTTTTTCCAGAATGACTTTCAGAGCTGTCATCGTATTATTCTTGATGTCCCATATGTCATCAAAACGGCTTCCTTTCAATATTTCCTTTACCTTTGGGTAAAGAAAAAAGTTATTGGGGGCCAGATCAGGTGAGTAGGGAGTGTGTTCCATACAATTATTTGTTTACTGGCTAAAAATTCCCTCACAGACTGTGATGCAAGAGCTCCTTCAGGATCATTTTTGCACATGCCTTTCTCATGCCAAGATTTTCAGTTCAGATTTTCCTAACTATTGATCTATGGATGTTTATTTGGTCTGCTATGCTTCTCACAGTCAGCTGAAAATTTTGACGCACAATTTGACAAATTTTTGCAATGTTTTTATCAGTTCTGCTCATTACTGGCCAACCTGATCTCTCTTCATCAGTGACAGTTTCTCTCCCTTCAGAAAACTATTTAATCCATTTGTACACTGCCATTTACTTCATGGCATTATCCTCATGTCCCTGATTTCACTTCCACTCTTGCCAAGTTTAACAAGAAATGTAATGTTTATTTGTTGCTCTGATTCAAGCTCTGACATCCTTGTAATGGCACATGCAACAATAATGAATGCCACTTAGCAAGACACTGCCACACATTGACAAGACCATAGCTGTGAGACACTAATATACAAGGGTTATGAAACCTTACCAAATTGTCTGTACAGTGCTGGCAACGTAAGTACATGGTGGCAAATTCATGAACTTGTCAGAGTCGTACTTTAGATATAGATAGGCAAGCAACCGTTGGCAGGTGCAAGTTAGATAAATGTGTAACAGGATGGTCAGCATACAGACACCTTCTTATGGGAACGTAACTCTCTGAAAAATCATCCCCCTGAACAAGCACACCAGACCTGACCTTGGAATGAGGGGCAGCTGGCACAGACAGTCACAAAGACCATGAACAAAGGCAAAATGGAGTTATCAAAGACACAGAGACATGGCACTCTAAGAGAAAAGTTAAATAAGCTATAACTTATCTTAGTATCTCAAAAGTTCCTCCTGACACAAGTAAGCTTAGGAGTGAAATGATAAGATTGAAACTTGTTATTAATAGCTTGTTGTAACCCATGTAGCCTCCAAATCTTTACTTTAAAAAATAGGTTGCTTAATCATCATTTTGAACAATATATGAAGCTTTCTGCTAACAGCAAGCTGGTGCCCCTTCTTAAATCTGCACAGTCTCTCTTGAATGTGTCTCTTTTTCTTTTTTTCTCTCTTTAATAAACTGTACTCTAAAACTCTTTGATTTGCTCTGAAATTCCTTTCTGGAGTGAAGCCAAAGCTCATGGAGCAACCACACTCCCATACCACCTGGCATCAGATGAAATGTGTTTCATTGGTATTGTGTGTATGTTTTTCTTAGCTCCCTCTTTCAGAGGGTATAATGAAATGGTTATGAGTCAAGGTCTTACAGCCAGACAGAATTCCCTGCTGTTGACTTTCAGAAAGTTGCTTGGCCTGTGTAAATCGCAGAGTCTTCATCTAGAACTGGAGCTAAAAACACCTACATCACAAGATGACTGATGAGATCATGTGTGTGAAGCACCTGATACAGTGCCTGTTTCATTTTTAAAATTTACTATTTACAGTTATCATCCATATCACTATTTTCCTATTGGAAGTCATAGGCTTATGTGTGATTGTCACAGTAAAGCACTCTACTATTCTAGATTTAAAGGACGATTAGGTGTTTCCTTAACCTCTTCAGTACCAAGCTTTTATTAGTTTCAATGTAGAAATAAAATATTAGTGACAACACACACACTTGGATTAAAAAAGATTTTTAGCTAAATGCCAATTCCACCATATGCCTGCTGGTTCCATGAGTGTCAAATGACTAAGGCACCGGCCTCTCAGCCTTTCAGTTCATCCCCCACAAATTTGGAATAAACGTATTTTCTTCATAGAATTCACTTAGAAAACAGACCAGAGAAGGTGTGTGGAAGTACCTGGTATAGAGCCTGACATACAAATGTTAGTGCCTTTGCTGAAAGGATGCTGCTTTAGGAGCTATTATGGTTCCTTATTGCTGGGGGGGAGCAGAATATCACCCCAAAACATAAGGACTTAATAACCATTTATTTTGCTCACACATCTGCATTTTGAATAAGGCTTGGCTGGAAAAGCTTATCTCTACTCTGTGGATGGCTATTAGTGATGCAGATTTTTATCCTGTCAGCATAGCTCCAAGAGCATCAGCTCAATGTGTCGGCAAGCCTGACTTCAAAGAGTGTAAGCTCTAATAGGCTGGCAAGCCAAGCCTCAGGAGTGTTGGCTCTAATGGGTCAGCAAGCCAAGCCCTAGAGTGTTGCTGATTCGGTGGGCTGCCAAGCCAGCCCCCAGAAGATCCTCAGCTCTGGAGTTTCACCTTCTGCCAACAACTCTCCTGGTTAAGCTGGCTCCCGTTGGCAGGCAAGACAGCCTCCAGAGTGGCTCTTCTGCATCGATGATCTTCTGCAGCTCTTCAGGTCTGGGTTCTTGTCTTGTGCCCAGAAGAAATGAGGGACATGGACAGTGGGAAGGTAGGAAAGCAGGACTTATTGAGAGATCTGAGTGAGATGGGACCTGAAGGGGTTGCCCATTTGGAGCTGAAACCTGGTGCTTATGCGGCCTTAAGACTGAGTTGATTGTCTAGCACTAGCTGTGAGCTGATTGGTTGGCACTAGCTGTACTGATTGGTCTGTACTAAGAACCAATTGGCTGGAGGTAGGGACCTAATAGTGAGCTGATTGGTTGACACTTAGCTGTGAGTTGATTGGTTTTTCTAATCCTGGCTGCGAGTGTTTTCTTGCCCTAGCCTGTGGGACTTACAGAGAGCTACTTGAGTGTATCAGTCTGAGAGGCCTGCAGGAAGTTTGTTACTTTGTTACGGGGGACTGCCCTGTCTGACTGCCTAGCTTTTCTCTAGCTATCTCCTCTCTCATAGTTGAGTGGGACCGTTTAAGTAGAGGCCAGAACATTACTTTCAAGGTGGTACCCACATGTAACTAAAAAGTGAGTGTTGGCTATTGACTGAGAACTCAACTAGGACCAGGACACTTGATTTTTTCCCACATGGGCCACTCCATGGCCTGCTCAGGCTCCCTTCCAGCATGGTGGCAGGGCTTCAAGAACATGCATTCTAAGAGAATAGGGCAGTTGTACTAGATATTTTTATAACTCAGTTTTGGAAGTCACATAGTATTTGTTTTGAACTCTGTTAGTGGAGGCATTTGGAAATATCTTCTCAGATACAAAGAGAAGAAGATAGGCCCTGCCACTCAGTAGGAGAGCCAAAGTAATATACGAAGAAGAGCATGTCAGATGGGAAAGATTGCTGTCATTATCTTTGGAAATACAATCTGCCACAAAGCATTTGTCTGGACTAGTGGTCTGAACTTATTGGTGGGGCCACACCAGGCATACTCTTGCCTTTCCATTGAGCTAAACCCTCAGTCCTGGATAGGTTGGATCACATATTGTTGGTTCAGGTTGTAGAGTCAGACTGATTATATTCAAAAGGTAACTCTGCCACTTGCCCAGGTGACCTCCAGAAAATGATTCAATTTCTTGGTTTTAGTCTGTAAAATAGAAGCAATAATAGTCCATACCCCATAAAACTGATGTAATGAAGTTCATGAGTGTACCCAAAACATAAAAAGCCAGTTAATTATTGTTTTTATTATTCTTTTCATTTGTCACTTCTTTTTATGGCAAGAAAGCTATCCTGGTTCTTGACAAAACAGTGACAACTTTTCCCTAGGAAATCTGAGAAAATGATGAAAAGAAGGAAACAGAGAGCCTGCCACATCTCCACATCTTCATGTAGAGTAAAAAAGAATGCAGATTGTGCAGTCAGTCAGACCTGGGATACATCCTGTGTCTATTCCTTCCCAGCCCTGTGACTTCAGAGTCACACCATCTTCCTGACTTCATCTATGTAAGGAGGCTGTGTTATTATGAACACTAAATTAAATAATGTGTATAATTGAGTATGTCATACTGCTCAAATGAGAAATATTTATTGGAATAGAGAAAGGCATCAAAGTTCACTAAGAGCAATAATATGAATCATAAGTTCATTCATGGAAGAGCCTTCAGGTTAATGAGAACTTGAAGAGAAAGCAAACTTACAAAATGTTTTGAAATCTTGAATACTCCAAAGTGAATGTCTAAAAGTGCATTTGGAGCTGACCAGATGGAACTGGTTTTTGGTAGTGTGCCTGGGTGTACACGTTGGTAGTGGAATCTTCCTTCATAATAATAATATAATGAGAAAACCTATACATGGGATGGAAGACCATGGAACTGGAGGCAGAGAAACATGGTAAAGTCATCTTATCCGTGAAGGGAGGTCTAGGAGGGAGTTTGCACTGTAGGTCAAAGATGAATTCATAAGGGGAAGACACTGGGGGTGTGAGCAAAAATTTTTACCAAACTTTTATGCTTGGGTTCCACAGTACTATTGGAAAAAAACAGGTTCACTTTGTGGGAGTCTCCTCTAATACTTTGCTTGCTAACTGATACTCTAACCGTGATTTGGAAAAAAAAAAAAAAAAGTTGCATTGGGAAGTCTGTGCTTTGTGTGCTGAATGTGATACCACCTGGAACAGCAGCAGCAATAGTGACCCTTGATCATTAAAAAGCAAACATCCCCCTCCCACACATACCTCCAACAGTCTCTAAGCCACAGTTGAGTTGTAAAGGGCCCTTAGGCAGAGAATAAACTGAAATCAAAAGAGAACAGCTGCCTTCCCTAGAGCATCAAAGACAAACAAAAGCAGTTGCTTTCTCAGAAATATGGTGTGATTTAATTACTTGTGTTGTCACTGGTGTTTTCTACCTGCTTCGTTGTTAGTATATGGTATTCCTTCCTATCATGTGCACAAGTGTCTTTTGTGAATTATCCTAAGAACCTAACTATCATATGACATTGTTTCCACAGGTTAAATCACTTCCAAGTTCACAACAATTGAACTCTGAGTTAGAAACAAATTTTCAGATTAAATGAATCTTTTAAATTAGAAATGCTTATATTATACAGTGTATCTAACAGGTGAGATTGTCATATTGCTTACTTTTTCCAAATTTTTGTGTAAATTTACAAACATTCACAAAAGAAGAAGAGTATAAAGAGCACCTGGTACCCATCACCTTTCTTCAACCCTTCTCAACGTCAGGAGCATGTTGTTCTTCCTCCACCATCCACACTGTCCTTTCTGTTGGAGGGGTCCTAATATGCATTGCCAGTGCTCTACCCAGATCCACTCCAATCCTTTGAGCATTTCTGTATACACTTTTCCAGTTTCCATGTGCTTTTGTCTCCAAAGATCTGCGCCTGAAACTCCTCTTTCAAGCCCTGTCCTTGGACTTTGCTACTTGCGTTGGGAAGTACCTGGCAGCTTATGTTTTCCCAAGTAATTCTTAGCCAGTGATAAGTGCACATGGAGGTGTGAGAGCCCAGCTCCCTTATTTCAGGGCAAAGTGACTCTGAGGTGTAATACTCACTGCAGAGTTCCTCTGAGGGCTAAAACTGAAGTTACCTTCCATGGGACTTTTGAAATCACACAGCTTGTTGATTTCTTCCCCCTTCCTGTCCTATTGCTTGCCCCACTCCCACTACCAGTTTCTTCTAGGAGTACTGCCATGACATAGCCCTTGCACACACACATTCTCATCTCTGGATCTGCTTCTGGGTACCTGGACCAAGACATGGGGTATTATTAGGAGTGTCCCAGACAGCATATTTCATCCATGATTTTTTTCAGTATGTGTTATTAACAAATACTTTTTTCTTTTAGTATTAGTATTTAGTATTATACCACTATAGCATAATTACACCAAAAAATTAATTATAATTCCTTAATATCCTGTAATTGTGTCTCAGAAATGTCTTCTTGTACTTGGATTTTTTACAAATGAGAATCCATAAGGTCGACACGTTACATGTGTTGAGTATGTTTTTTAAGGGTTCCTCTCTTCTTTGGAGTGCCAAATATTTGTTGAAGAAACCAGATGGCTTGTCTTTAACAGTTCTCCATATTATGGCTTTGATTAGTTGTGTCTTTTTGGTTTAGTGTAAAGCTTATCCCTTGTTATTTTTGTACATTAGTAGTTAGGTTTCAGAGTTTGATTAGATTCAACTTTTTCTTTTTTCCCTTTTTTCCACCCCAAATACCTCATAGTTGGTAATCTGTACTTCTAATTGCCTTACACAGGAAGTCCATAATGTCTAGTTAAGGTTTTGCCAACCTAATCCAGCCACTATAAAATTCACTATCAACCTTTCATCTAGTAGTTTTAGCAGCCTATGCAGAGTATTTACTACAAATATGTTTTATTACATGTTGTAAAATAATGAATTTTAATTCCATTTTTCTTCTGCATATATTAACTGGAATTTATCTGTGAAGAACATTATCACACCAACTATTTAATTACCCTAAGATATAATTTGTAAAAGAAGTCAGAATAAATCATTGATTTTTTACTTTTATTTGCAGACTTTGGGAACAATGGTTTGGTATCTTAGTAACCTCATGCGGTGACCAATTAAGGTAGTATTTTTATAGAATGATTATTATAGAATTATTGGATTTTTACATATTTGATATATTTTAATTCATGAAGTAATTAAATTGTGCCATTCTTGATGATTAAATTGTGCCATTTTGGGCCATTGGGACCCCATTCAAGTGGATCCTTTTTGCTTTCTAATAGCATCTCAGTTATCTCTCTTGCACTATGAGGCATCCCTGACTTTTGTGTAATTTCTGCCCCAGACATGAAATTAGTCATTTTTCTGAGGCATGTGATTCCTTTTAGTGAAATATGGTATTTTGAGACACAATCTGGGTGTTGATGTTGCAGTTCTACTGACTTGTATTACTTCTAGATCATCTTTCATAGGCAGAACTAGGAAATGCAGGTTTATATGGAAGAAGAAAAAATATTTGTGGGTGCATAGAAATGCAGCTATCTTTTGAACATGGATTTTGTGCCCTGAAACTTTACCAAAGTCATTTATCAGTGCTATGAGGCTTTTGACGGAGTCCCTTGGGTTTTCAAGGTATGTAATCATATCTATCGTCTGCAAAGAGGGATAGCTTAAATTCCTCTTTTTCTATTTGAATACCCCTGATTTCCCTCTCTTGCCTGACTGCTCTGGCTAAGACTTCCAGCACTACATTGAACAGAAGTAGTGAGCGTGGGCATCCTTGTCTTGTTCCCACTCTCAAGGGAATGCTTCCAACTTTTGCCCATAAGCAAATGCCATAAAAGCTAAGATAGACAAGTGGAACTTCATCAAACTCAAAAGCTTTTGCATAGCAAAAGAAATTATTAAGAGAGTAAAGAGACAACCCATAGAATGGGAGAAAATATTTGCAAATTATGCCTAACATCCAGGATCTTCAAGGAACTCAAATGAACTGAAAAGAAAAAACAAACAACCCCATTAAAAGTGGGCAAAGTACATGAACATACATTTCTCAAAAGAATACATACAAGCAGCCAACAGACACATGAAAAAATGCTCAGCCTCACTAGTCATAAGAGAAATGCAAATCAAAATTACAATAAGATATTCCCTAACTCCATTAAGGCTGGCTATCATTAATAAGTCAAAAAACAAGAGACGCTGATACAGGTGTGGAGAAATGCTGTTGGTGGGAATACACGCTAGTTTTATGGAAAGCAGTGTGATGATTCCTAAAAGAACTATAGAATGATCTTCCACATGATCCAGCAATCCTTCTCCTGGGAATATACCTGGAGGAACATAAATTGCTCTACTAAAAAGACATCTGCACACATGTTTATTGCCACAGTAGTCACAATAGTAAAACATGGAACCACATCTACCGCCCATCAAAGAGGACTGGATAAAGAAAATGTGGTACATATACACAATGGAGTATTACACAGCCATAAAGAAGAATAAAATTATGGACTTCGCAGCAAATTGGATGGAGTTGGAGACCATCATACTAAGTGATCTATCACAGAAACAAAGAACTGAATACTGCATGTTTTCACTCGTAAACAGGCCCTAAACAATAATCACATGAACACAAGGGAGAGATCGGCAGTGGCTGTACACTGCTAGAGGAAGGAGGGAGAGAGAAAGGTGGGGGCATGTGACGACACAACGGATACCAGTTCCACTACCAGGGAAAGGAGGGCCAGCTGGAAGCCCAAACGTCACCTACATGCAGCCTACCTATGTAATTAATCCTCACTTGTACCTCACATCTCCATAATAAAAAAAGAAAAAGAGAAAATATCCTAGTCATGTTGATATTTCCAATTCAAATGAAAGTATAGCATTTTATTTAACTCCTTGATTTTTATGTCTTTTTACTCTTGAGACTCTTTCCTCCAACTATATTAATTACCTATAAGCTTTTATTCTTCAATATGTATCTAATATTTTCAAGATGTTAATACATCATTTCTGAAAGTAGTTCAAGATTTCTTGGTGGTTTATTTTGTTCTGAAGATTATGTTACTAGCGATGTATGGTCGAATACACAAGTTCTGTGTTTAAGAATCACTTGGAAACTTTTTTCTTTGCATTGCTGTCCCACTGACTGTATATAAAATTATGTTTATTTGCTTAATTTTATTTTCTAATTATTTGGATTATGAAATGTTTTCCTTATTGTTTATAATAATGTAGAGTATTTTCATGACTTCAAAGTCAAAACCATAAAACAAAGCACATTCCTCTTCATTGTTTTTCCTACCTCTGCAGGGGCTAACAATTTTTATTATCCTTACTTTATTCCTTCCTTACTGTTAAAAATAAACAAATTTGTGTGTGTGTTTCATACACAAAAGAAAGCAAATGTACACATGTTCTGCACCTTGAATTTTTCACATAATAAAGTATCCTTGTAATAGGAACCACAGTATTTCCCTGGGAAGTTCATTGTTCTTTTTCTGATCCTTTTTCTACTTAGACCACCTTCCATTAAGTTCTATAGTGCTTGGCTGCATTGAGATCCACTTTACGAAATTAGTCCCCGGAGGAGTTGGCACACGCTGCCAGCCATGTGTCTGAACAAGCTGAAGACTTGCCCACATGAATGGGACAATTGACAAGAGCTAAGAAATGTTAGAAAAGTGGGAGATATATCTGTGACCCTTAAAGCTAAGGCCAATAATTCAAAATCTTATCTGCTTATGTACACAGGAATGCAGGATATTTAATGATTAATAGCAGAGTGTTTTAGTCCATTTTCGTTGTTATGAAGAAACATCTGAGGCTAGGTAATTTATAAAGAAGAGGTTTATTTGTCTCACAGTTCTGCAGGCTGTACAAGAACCATGGCACCAGTGTCTGCATCAGGACTTCAGGAAGCTTCCACTCAGGATAGAAGGTGAAGGAGAGCTGATGTGTGCAGAGATTACATGGTGAAAGAGGAAGTAAGAGAGACTGGAGAGGGAGGTGCCAGACTCTTTTTAATAACCAGCTCTCACAGGAACTAATAGAGCAAGAACTCACTTATTACCATGAGGACAGCATCAAACCATTCATAAGGAATCCACCCCCATGACCCAAACACCTCCCATTTGGTCTCACTTCTAATATTGGGAATCGAATTTCAGCATGAGGTTTGGGGGACAAACATGCAAACTATAGGACAAGGGCTTTAGAGTCAGACAAATCTGAGCTTCCATTTTCTTGCTATGTGATCTTGGGCAGAGCATTTTGCTCCTCCAAACTGTATGTTCATTGTTTGAAAAGTGAGAATAACCTTATAAAGTTTAAGAATGACTTAAAAATTGGAAATATTAAATGTGATAATGTACATAAAACCCCTCACAAAGAGTTCTCATGATTAACATTATTTTCATTTCATATGCAGTAGGTCCTTGAAGCCAGAACCAGGACGAACCTTGTAGGGATACCCTTACAGTGGCCTCCACCCCAGAGGTAGTCCCAGGGATCAGGTTCAATTGGATGAGTTGCTTAGAAGGGAGCCTGAAGCAACATGGAGGTAGGGAGGGAAAAGCAAAGAAATAGAACTTGGAAGAGAAGCAAAACCCTAAGTAGGAAGCCAGGAGGAATGGGAGCATATAGAAAATTGTGTTTCAAATGGTTTGAGGCCAGTAGATTGGGGCTAGAACTAAGAAAAATGCCAGGATTAGGAGGGGTACGCTGTGGGTGGCTTCGATGGCACATAGGCTCGGTGTTACAGCAATATGTTTGTAGCATATGGCATCTGTACAATATCAGGCATCAGTGGCAAAGGATTCTCTCTGGAATACAAATGGAATTCAAATGAGTCCATAGATGAAAGTTCCGTGGAGTTCGGGCTGGCAGGAATAAAGCAGGGAGTAGCTCCTCACTAGCTACGGGGAATGTTACATAGGATACCATTTTTGGTATCAGGCCTGTGGAGAAAAGTCAAAAATTTAGTTTCCAGGGCCTAAGAGGAAACCTGCAGTCCACAATATATTCAGAAAAGCTGCAGGTACAATATGACACAATAGGTATGCTTAAATCTACATGCTTCTATGCAGGGTAGCGAAAACCAATTCCCAGCCCAGGAGAAACTTTGACATGCATGGAGTTTTACCTGCTCAACCCCCTTTAACTGGGTGAAGATGAAAGGATCATAAATCACAGGTACGGAAAATAAACCATAAGTGACATTCTGACCAAGGAAGAAGCAAATAGAATGAAGCATTTCATACTAAAGTGTAAGTGTCTTTGGCTTTACTCTCTTCTGAAGGCTTCTTTTTTTTAAGTTGGAATCTCACTCAGTCGCCCAGACTGGAGTGCAGTGGCCGCTCCCGGCCACCACAGCCTTGACCTGCTGGGCTCCATGATCCTTCCGCCTCAGCCTTCCAAGTAGCCGGAACTACAGGCGCACGCTACCACGCCCGGCTAATTTTTTGATTTATTGTAGTGATGAGGTCTCGCTGCCCAGGTGGGTCTCGAACCCACGGGCTCAGGCAATCCACTCACCTCAGCCTCCCAAAGGCGTGGGATTACAGGCTGAGCCACCAAGCCCGGCAGAGGTTTTTCAATCTTGTACAATCTCTCACTGACCCTACTATCCACACCGATTTCTCTTCTTCATTTTGACTGCTAAGTTTTCCCCAAAGCACCATTCTGCTTCTCGTAAGTGAAATATTGGATACTTGATCTTAGTAAAGACACATTTATTTTAGTTGGCTCTTTCTATGTTTTCAATTTTATCAATAATGATCAACATACTCTTTTGCACTAAAAAAAGGATCTCAGTTGATCAAGAATTTAGCCATCTTTACTTGAAGCACTTTCTAATTTTCTCTTCCCATGTAGATAGTTCCAACAAATATATATATAATTATATACTATAATATAATATATGATATTAATTCTATATTATAATATGATAACATAATTATAATATATAACTATTACTATATGTATATATGTGTGTGTGTATATATATATATACACACGAATATATATAAAATCAGCTTCACAATGACTTTCCTGATTTTACCAGGTAGAGTTAAACTCTTCCTTTTCTGCATGTCATAAAACTTTATGCATTCATACCTACATTTTTTAACTAACCATACTTCTTTAATTATCTATTCACAAGTCTTTCTTCTGGAACCCATGGAAAAACTGCATGCCATTAACTTTATGTCCCCAGTACCCAGCAATAGCAGGTATTCATCAAATGGTTATGGAATTTATTAATATATGCAGGCCAAAACTCAAGCAATCCATAAATCAATTCTCTCTAAACTCACCAAATCATGATCAAGTGAAGGAAAAAAGAGAATCATAGACACATCAACCAGCTAACCCTCTTAATTTGATAAATTTAGCACAATTACAGTAGACAACTTCAGTTGGCTCTGTATTCTGTGGGTCATTTATGTCATAATTAAGAATCTATATATCACTTCTGTTCAAGCCTCTATCTGGTGTGTCATTTGTAAGCATAGGAATGCTGGAATATTGTTCTGGCCTACAGAGAAAAGTCACTGAGCATAGAGATGCTTGTGGGGAAAATTCAAAGGTCTGGTATGAGTCAATTTACAAAGACCATCTGCTTTTCAGGCCACCAGAGAGGGTCCAATACAGAAACATTAAAAGGGAGAAGGTTGTGGTAGACAGATGAAATGAACCCACACATTAGGAAGCCCAAACTAATATACACTTAGAAAACAGAAGTGCTTTCATTTACTTGCTATTTAAAAGTATTACCATGCTGAGCTTGGTGGCTTAAGCCTGTAATCCCAGCACCTTGGGAGGCGAGAGGATTGTCTGAGCCCAGGGGTTTGAGACCAGCCTGAGCAACTTGATGAGATCTCGTCTCTACAATAAATCAAAAAAGTTAGCTGGGTGTGGTGGAGCATGCCTATAGTTCCAACTACTCAGGAGACTGAGGTGGAAGGATCCCCTGAGCACAGTATGTCGAAGCTGTGGTGGCCGTGTGTGTGCCACTGCACTCCCCACACTGGATGACAGTGAGACTCCAACTCAAAAAAAAAAAAATACATTACCAAATTTTCCAGGAAAGTTCAGACGACTGAAAATAAATACTGAGGCAGGTCCCTCTGCAAAAGCAAAAATACAAAGGCAGAAATCAGGAAAAAAGAAAAATATGTTACGTCCTGTTTTTTATATAAGTTACTTCTCTTTTCTTTGTCTTACCTAAGTTATTTCCTAGTTCTTTGTGCTACTCCTTTTGCAGGCTTTTCACTTTTTTGGGCTATGTATTTAAACTTTTGGAGGAATCCAATCAGGATAGTAATTTTGTAAGCCTATCAGCAAATAGGACTTGCAAATGAAATAATTATGTAAAACCAATCAGTGTGTTACAAGTAATGCTAACTGCAGCCTCCATCTACAAAATATCCAATCAAATGAATAATGCCAAACTGCTGCCTTGTATGGGAGATAAAGAAACTAAAATGTATATAAGACAATGTCGTGCTGTATTTGGGGCTCAGCATTTGGATGTGAATCCACTGAACTGGTGCCAGCCAAATAAAAGCTGTTTCCTGGCAAAGAAGTCTTGGTGTCCCGTCTCTCTCTGCTGCTGGTTCCCGCTACAATACCATAGATTTTTCTTGGTTTCTCATTTTCCCCAGATTCTCCAAGTTTTCTACCCAAGACAGTTCTGAACAGTCCCTACTCCTGTTTCAGCCCAGATTCTGCTTCTGTGTGACAGTAGGAAAGCCTATTGACTTTTCTAGTCCTTAGTTTCCGACCTCAAGGTTAAAATGAAGCCATTTAAAAAGGCAACTCTGTAAAATTTGAAAAGAAAAAGAAAAGAGCAAGGTAAAGGTGAGAATGAGGTGTGTTGTTCAACATTCATGCTACCGCCTAACACATTCCTGAGACCCAGTAGCTGTAGGGCACATATAAATAAAGGATTACTGGAAGTGAGGTTAGCTGAACAGGCACAGTTGCAGATTGTGAAAGACAAAGGAAATTAGAGCACCCTCTTCTGGGCACCATCTTCTTGAAGGATAAGAAAGAAGGTGGTAAGAGAAAATATAGTGATGAGAAAAATTTCCCATTTCACGCACCAGAAGGTACCATTTACCAAGAAGAGCACCCCAAAAAACAGAGAATTTGGTAAAAAGAAAAAGAATTACCCTGAGCATATAGGAATGGGAATCTATTTAGTGTCTGGAAATTTACATGAATAGGCAATTTGTAAGTTGAATATTTTGTTATTTCTTTTTTTAATTTATTATTATTATTTTCTGCAAAGTTTTAAAACAAAGTTTATTAGAAAAAGAAGAAGGGAAAGATAGGGAGACATGCCAGAGCTGGCATGGTCCAAAGAAAACCCCTTTTTTGTTTTGTACAATAGACCTGATGTACCTTCATAATGATTGATATGCTAGAGAGGGTGGAGCACAGGTAACCGCCACACCAGAGATTGACATCTCTTCATTTATGAAGGAAGGAGTGGGAGGAGACCTATCAGACATTTCCAATTCACAAGTTCATGAACGAAAAGGTGGTCTTATTATCATTCCTATGACTTTGGTTGGTTAAGAGGTGGTATTGGGTCTTCGACAAGGAACCTAAAGATTTTTTAGTGATTATTATACTAAACCATGAATTGAAAGGTTGGGCTGTCTTATTCTTACATCTGATGGGGTTTTCTTTTGATTTTCTGAGAGGTTAGGATAGGCTGCCAGCTTGACCTGCAATAAAATGTAATAATAAAAAAAGTCTGAACATTTCCTAAAACCTGCCTATAGGAAATTTATCTATGTATATCTAACCTGTGCTAGCTACCCTGTCTCAATTCCCTCCTTAGAGATTTTCTATCCCATAATCATATAGGATGCATGGGGTGAAGGTCAGTCTTTTGTAGCTGCTTTAAAGCTGGCAGTGGATGTGGTCCTGTCTAGTGAGAGATTGAAAATCTCTCTTTGTCTGGTTTAAGGCATCCAGATCTGTTTCAGTGGTGGCATCAATGGCAGGCACCAGTTGGAATTCTCATAGACCATTGTGTGAGTGTGACATTGCCGGATTAGTTTTTTTACACTTTGGAGAGATTAGGTAGAAAGAATGATATATGTCTTACAAGACCATACTTTACTTATTCAAGAAAAAATTTGTGAATTGTTCCAAGGAAAAGGTTTTCTTTTGACCAGACCATGTGGTGAGTTATTGCTGAGCTTCTCATGACCCACACTCAGGCACCAAGATGATCCTGGATGGGGTGAGCTCAAAACTCATGGCTTTTTTTTTTTAATATATTTTCCTTTTTTTCTTTGTTTCTTTCTTTTTTTGAATTGGAGTCTCACTCAGTTGCACAGGCTGGAATGCAATGGCACACTCACAGCGACCACAGCCTCAGCCTGCTGGGCTCAGGCAGTCCTTCCTACTCAACCTTCCAAGCAGCTGGAACTACAGGTGCGCTACCACGCCCGGCTTATGTTTTTATTTATTGTAGAGATGAGGTCTATCTTGGAGATGTGGATCACCCTTTTCTCTCTCTCTCCAATTTACTTTCTTAATAAACTATATTTTTCAATCTAACTTCTGTGCAATTCTTTGCATCTTTTGTGCAGCACTGGATCACAGACCAGACCCCCTGGCCTGACCTAACACTAAGTAAAGGAGCAGGAGAGGGAAAATTAAGCTGTAACACTTTTCTGTTATCCATATAGCATAGGAACAGAAGTGGTAAGTGAGTAAATTTTCAGTATTGAGGTATTGCTGCTCTTGTGGCAACATCTATGGAGCTAATCAAGACTCCAGCTATCAGATCTCCCACCCATCCTCTCCTTCTCCATTTGAAAATAATTTTCAAAATTGAGTTATAACTTCGGGAAAGTTTGCAAATAAAATATACCATAAAGTTTGCAAACCTTAAGTGTGGAACTTGAAGAATTCTTAAACATAATGTACACTCATGCAACCACCAGACAAATATAAAATGTTTCTATTCTATAATTTTATGGGACATTGATTTCCTCATACCCTCTTCCTAGTCAGTATCCTGCCCCCAAAAGTAACAACTATTCTGATTTCTATTACCATAGTTTTTAAAAATATATATTTTTTTATTTTAAAATTATGGGGTACAGTTAAGGGCTAGGTATACAAATGTTCATTGTGCAGGTTCCCTTGTTGATGAGGTGTGCTTCTCCTTCCCTAGACAGATATTGACTACCGTTAATTCCACCTCCCTGTCCCTCCCTGCCCCACCTCCCGTAGTTTCCTGCCACTGTCAATTCTTTTCTTATAGTATTACAGTAGTTATTCAAGGTCCACTTATGAGTAAGAACATGTGATACTCAGATCTTTGTTTCTGTGAAAGATCACTTAGTATTATAAACTCTAATTCCACCCAGGTTGCTGTGAAATTCATGATTTTGTTGTTTTTCTGACTGTGTAATATTCCATTGTGTATATGTACCACATTTTTTTTAATCCAGTCCTCTTTTGATGGACAGCATGGTTGGTTCCATGATCTTGCTATTGTGAACAATGCTGTGATAAACATACGTGTGCAGGTATCTTTTTCATAGAGTGATTTGAGTTCTTCCGGGTATATTCCCAGTAGGGGGATTGCAGGGTCATATGGGAGGTCGATTTTTAGAACTTTTAGGAATCACCACACTTATTTCCACAGAGGCTGCACTAGTTTACACTCCCACCAACAGTGTAGAAGTGTTCCCTCTCCAGCGTCTGTTATTTTTTGAGTTATTGATGATGGTCATTCTGACTGGAGTTAGGTGGTATCTCAGCGTAGTTCTAATTTGCATCTCCTTGATGACCAGTGAGGCTGAACGTATTTTCATGGATCTGTTGGCAGCTTGTATGTCTTCCTTTTTTTTTTTTTTTAGTTGGAATCTCACTCTGTCACCCAGACCGGAGTGCAGTGGCCGCTACCGGCCACCACAACCTCGACCTGCTGGGCTCCAGCGATCCTTCCTCCACAGCCTTCCAAGTAGCTGGAACTACAGGCGCGCACTACCACACTCATCTAATTCTTGATTTATTGTAGAGATGAAGTCTCTCCAAGTTGCCCAGGCGGGTCTCAAACCCACGGTCTCAGGCAGTCCACTCACCTCAGCCTCCCAAATTGCTGGGATTACAGGCTGGGCCACTGAGCCTGGCCCGCTCATATGTCTTCTTTTGAGAAGTGTCTATTCATATCTTTTGCCCACTTTGTAATGGGGTTGTTTGTTTTTTTCTTTTCAGCATGTTTGAGTTCCTTGCAGATCCTTGATGTTAGGCCTTTGTCAGACAGGAGTTGGCAAATATTTTTTCCCAGTCTGTGGGCTGTCTCCCTGCTCTCTTGATGGTTTCTTTGGCTTTGCAGAAGCTTGTCAGTTTAATGAGGTCCCACTTGTCTATCTTATCTCTTATGGCCTATGCATTTTGGGTTTTACTCAGGAACTGGATACCAGTTCCAACTTCCATAAGGGTGTGTCCTGCATTTTCTAAATTTCTTATGGTTTGAGGTTTTACATTTAGGTCTCTGATCCATTTAGAGTTAATTTTTGTATATGGTGATAGATATGGCTCCTGTTTGAATCTTCTGCATGTGGTCAGTTTTCCTAGCACCACTTACTGAATAGGTTCTCTTCTCCCCAGTGGTGGGTGGTAGAGGATCTGTTGAAGATGAGTTGATTGAGAAATTGAGGTTTTGCTTCTGGAATCTCAATTCTATTCCATTGGTCTATATACCTGATCTTGTACCAATACCAGGCTGTTTTGATTATTGTAGCTTTATAGTAAAGTTTAAAGTCTGGTAGTGTGATACCTCCTGCTTTGTTCTTTTTGCTAAGGATTGTTCTGGCTATTCTTGGTTGTTTGTGTTTCCATATGAATTCCTGTATTGTTTTTTCTAGATCTGAGAAGAATGTTGCTGGTAATTTGGTGGGTATTGCGTTAAATCTGTAGATTGCCTCAGGTAAGATGAACATCTTAACAATGTTGATTCTTCCAATCCATGAGCATGGGATATTTTTCCTCTTGTTTGTGTCATCTTTGATTTCTTTGAGCAGTGTTTTGTAGTTTTCATTGTAAAGGTCTTTCACTTCTCTGCTTAGGAAGATGCCAAGGTATTTCATTTTTTGTATGGCTATTGTGAATAGGATTGAGCATTTTATTTGGGTTTCTATTTGTTTATTATTGGTATAAAGAAAAATGATTGTCTTTTACACATTTATGTTATACCCTGAGACTTTGCCAAGGTCCTTTATCATTGCAAGGAGGTTTTTGACAGATTCTCTTGGGTTTTCAAGGTATGCAATCATGCTGTCTGCAAAGAGAGATAACTTGGCTTCCTCTTTTCCTATTTGGATAACTCCGACTGCCTTCTCTTTTCTGATTGCTCTAACCAGGACTTCCAAAACTATATTGAACAGGAGGGGTGAGAGTGGGCATCCTTGTTTTGTTCCAGTTTTCAGGGGAAATAGTTCCAATTTTTGTCTGTTTAGGAGTATGCTGGCTGTGGGTTTCTCGTAGATGGCTTTTATTATTTTCAGGTATGTTCCACATATGCCTAGATGTTTGAGGGTTTTTATCAAGAAGGGGTGCTGGATTTTATCAAAAGCTTTCTCTGTATCTAATGATATAATCATGTGGTTTTTGTTTCAATGTCGGTTGATGTATTTAATTACATTTATGGTCTTACGAATGTTGAACCAGCCTTACATCCTGGGGATGAAGCCTACTTGGTCATGATGGATGATTTTGAGATGTGTTGTTAAATTCAGTTTGCTAGGATCTTGTTGAGAATTTTAGCATCTATGGTCATCAAAGATATTGGCCTGTATTTCTCTTTCTTTGTTGGGTCTTTGCCTGGCTTGGGTATCAACATGATGTTAGCTTCATAAAATGATTTGAGGAGAGTTCCATCTTTCTCAATTGCCTGGAATTCTTTCAGTAGGATTGGTATTAGTTCCCCCTTATATGTCTTGTCGAATTTTGCTGGAAAGCCATCTGGTTCAGGGCTTTTTTTTTTGTAGGTAGTTTTCTTATGGCATAGTCAATTTCCTTGATTGTTATTGGTTTACTTAGGGTCTCGATTTCTTCTTGTTTCAATCTAGGCAGTTTGTATGATGTCAGAAAGTCTTCATTTCCTTTAGGTTTTCAAGTTTTTTTTCATACAAGTGTACATAGTAGTCTCTAATGATCTTTTGTATTTCTTCAGGGTCAGATGTGACTTCATCTTTTGTGTTTCTGATTGTGTTTATTTGGGCTTTTTCTCTCTTTTTCTTGGTCAGTCTAGCTAGGGGTCCATTGATCTTATTTATCCTTTCAAAGAACCAGCTTTTTGTTTCGTTGAATTTTGTATTATCTTTTTGTCTTCTAAGTCCCGGATTTGGGCTTTTAATTTGGTGATCTGGATTCTTCTGCTGAAGTTAGGGTTTTGGTGTCTTGCTTTTCCAGCTTCCTCAGGTGACTTGTTATGCTGTTAATTTGTGATCCCTCCATTTGCTTCATGTGCGTTTGTAGCGATATGAATTCCCCTCTTACTACAGCTTTCATGGCATCCCAGAGATTTTGGTAAGATGTTTCTTCATTTTCATTTGTTTCCAGGTATCTTTAATCTCTGTTTTGATTTCCGTGTTGACCCAGGAGTTGTTTAGCATCACGCTGTTTCGTGTTCATGTCTTTGTGGGTTTGGGGGGAACTTTGTTGGTGTTAATATTTATTTTTTCCCACTATGGTCCAAGAAGATGCATGGCAAAATTTCAATCTTTTGAAATTTGTTTATGCTTGATTTATGGCCAAGGATGTGGTCGATCTTAGAGTCAGTTCCATGTGGTGATGAGTAGAATGTCTATTCTGTGGTCGTTGAGTGGAGTGTTCTGTAGGTATCAATTAAGTCCATTTGGTCAAGAGTCACATTGAGGTTCCGGATGTCATTGCTGATTTTTTGTCCTGATGATCTGTCTAGGGTTGTGAGTGGGGTTTTAAAGTCCCCAGCTATGATAGTGTTAGAGTCAATATCTTTTCTGAGTTTACCTAGAAGCTGCCTTATGAAAGTTGGTGCTCCTATCTTGGGTGCATATATGTTTAGGATGAATATTTCTTGTTGATGGATTGAACCTTTTATCATTATGTAGTGGCCTTCTATATCTTTTTTAATTTTTGATAGCTTAAAGGGTATTTTGTCTGAGATTAAGATCACAACTCCTCCTTTCTTTTGTGCTCCATTTGCCTGAAATTTTGCTTCCCATTCCCTTACTTTGAGTCTGTGAGTGTCCTTTCTAGTGAGATGAGTCTCTTGGAGGCAATATATTGTTGCCTGGTGATGTTTTATCCATTTTGCCATTCTGTGTCTTTTCAGTGGTACATTTAGTCTATTCGCATTCAGGCTAATTATTGAAATGTGAGAGTTGATCCCTATCATGAAGTTCTTATAGAGTCATTGTTTCTCCTGTTTGTTTGTTGTCTCTCTTTTGGTTTTGGGATTGGTTCATGTGTGTTTTTAATCTTTTTCATTTTTTTTTTTAATTTTCTTCTGTGTTTAATACTTTCTTAAGCATTTCTTGTAAAGGTAGTCTGGAGGCAGTATAAGTTCTTAGGGATTGGATATCTAGGAAAGATTTTAATTCTCCCTCACTGATGAAGTTTAGCTTGATTGGGTAGGTTATTCTTGGTTGAAATTTTTTATCTTTTAGAGCTTTGAAGATAGGGCTCCAAGCTCTCCTAGGCTGATGGGCTTCTGTAGGTAAATCTGCTGCTATTCTAATTGGTCTTCCATGGTAGGTAGTCTGACCTTTTCTCTTGCTGCCTTTAGGATTTTTTCTTTTATATCTACTTTGTTTAGGCAAATTATTATGTGCCTAGGAGTTGGTCTTCTCATTTTTTGTCTTGCAGGGGTTATCTGAATCTCTTGTGCTTGAATTTTTGTATCACTGCTGAGGTAACGGAAGTTTTCTTGAATAATTTCAATAAATGTTTATTCCAGAGTGGTCTCTCTTTCTGCCTCAGGAAGCCCAATTACTCTTAGGTTTGGTCTCTGGAAGTAATCACTTGTCTCTTGGGGGTTTTGTTCTGTCTTTTCAAGCTTATTTTCTATGTTTTTGACAGTTTGGGTTAGTTCTATATTTGGTCCTCAATTTCTGAGATTCTTTCTTCTGCTTGGCTAATTCTGCTTTCTATGCTTATTAGTTTGTTATTTATTTCATTCACAGTATTCTTTACTACTGTTATCTAGTTATCAACTCCTTCCTATTTTCCTCTTGTCTCTCCTCAATTCTTTTTAATCTCTCTATTGATGTCTTGATATCTGGGTTTGTAGTTTGAGACCAGTAATTCTGAGGGCTCTTCATTGTTTGCATTCCGAAGTCTGTTTTCTCAGTGTCTGACCTCCCAGGGGTCTGTGAGAGACTCATAGTCTTCTTTTGTTTTTTCTTCATTTGTGTAGGTTTTTATCTCCACCTTTCCCTCCCCTTCTTTAATTCTGTTTTTCAGGGAAGGTGAGGTTGCTTTTACTTCTTTTTGTTCAATCTCCTGTTTTTCCCTATGAGGATCCTCTGACTTTGTTCACTTCCAAGACTGGACTGTGGGTTAAGGGCTGTACTTTTTGCAGTTTTGAGATTTAATTGAGGGGGAAGCTGGAATTCAGAACCTATCTGCAGATCTCATTATCCACTGACAGGTGTGTGGGTACCCTGGAACCCACTTCCCACTGTCTTACAATCTGTCCATGCAGTGGGGGTTTAGGTATGCTCCCTGGAACAAAAGGAGGTAAGAAAAAGGAAAATAATGGAAGAAGGGGGTCAAGAGGAAGTTGGAGAGAGAGAAGAGTAAGAGGGAAAACAGACATACATACGAACTAACAAATGAAAAGAGACACAAAGCCAGAAAAGAGTAAAAAACAAACAAGCAAACAAAATTTCCTAAAGCATACCAGTAAGCACATGAAGACAGTCCAATAAAATCATAACTTTTGATGCATTCTTCCCCAACACAAACAGATAGTCTAAATCAAAAGGTGAACAAAAGTGAACAAAACAATAAAATTTAAAAAATCAAAATACGAAACCAGACTAGCTCTGAGATCTTTCAAATGTCTAAAGTCTCTTCAGCTCTGATCTCTAGCCTCTCCCCTCTGCTCTCATTGCAGGCAGATAGGGTTACTCATAGCTTGGGTCACTTCCCTTGACTTGCTGCCTAACAGGTTGCCACACAGTACTGAGTTGTCTGTGTCTGATTCAGCATAGGGTAGGGGCTTCTGTTTCCTGGTTTGGCGAGGTTACCTTATACCACAAGGAAAATAATGGAACTGGGCAGAGCAATGTAAATCTCTCCCTGGAAAATGGCTGCAGTGGGTGGCTCCTCTTCAGGCAAGGACTCCTCTTGACTTTCCACGATCCTCTCTCCACTCGTCCAGAGCCCCAGTTGATCCACTATGAAAGGCGATGATGGTGTGTGCCCGGCATCAGGTACTGGAAACCAGTAAGATAGCTAGGCACTGCAGTTTGGCGTACCATGCAGGCAGCTTGGGGTCAGGGAGGGAGCCAGAAATTCCTCGGGGCTGGAGCTGAGAGCTGCAGCAGCAGCAGCTGCTCAGTACCTGGTAGCAACCACAGCAGTATTCCCTTGTGGAGGCTGTAGTGCAGTGGCAGCAGTTTGTGTGGGATCAGCTATAGCAGCCACCCTCCATGGAGGCAGCAGCTGCGGGGGTGCATGGAACCACCTTCAGGAGGCACCTTTTGTGGAGATCTTCACAGTTCGACTTGTCCTGTCACCATCTTGCCAAGCGTACACCATAGTTTTTAGAAACATACACTGTATGATGTTTTGTCTCTGACTTATTTCATGCAGCATTATGTCTGCAAGATTCAATCATGTTATTGTGTATATTGTAGCTTTTTCATTACTGTCTATGATTATACAAATACAACACAAATAATTTCTCCATTACAATCTTGATGGACAGTTGAGTTGTTTGCAATTTTGGACAATTATAAATAAAGCTTCTGTGATGATTCTTGAACGTGTCTTTTGGTGCATAAATACTCATTTATGTTGAGTAAGATTGCTGAGTCAAAGGGTAGCAATGTGTTCAGCTTCAGAAGGTACTGAAAAACAGTTTTGTAAAGTGGTTGTCCCAATGCAACAGACTAACGGATACTATCAGTGAATTCTAGTTATTTTGGATCCTTACCAGCACTAGGTATCATCAACTTCTTGATATTTGACTTTTTGGTAGGTATATGATGGAATCACATGGCTTTTATTTTCATTTTTTTATTCACTAATAATGTTGAACACCTGTGTGTGTGTGTGTGTGTGTGTGTGTGTGTGTGTGTGTGTGTGCATGTGTGCGTGTGCATGCTATTTGGATATCCTATTTTGTGACATTTACTCAAGTTTTTCACACATTTTTATAAATGAGTTGAAGGAATTTTTAAAAACATATTCTGTGAGGTCAGGAAGATGGCAACCGAGCCAGTTGGACTAGGCAAGTCCCAGTGTGAGTGAGTGAGAGTATGGAAAATTTTGTGTATGTGCTGGTGAGTGAGTGGGCAGGTGAGTAGCTGACCAAGTGAAGGCTAGGGAGCTAGCAACCAGGGCTCTCCTGGTGCAGCAGCTGGTGACACAGTTGCTGGGCTTGGACCCTAGCAATTCCCAGGATGCAGAAGCAAAGTTACATGTTTTGTAAATCAACAAAACCCTTCCTGGGAAGAAAATTCTGGGAGAGACTGACTAAGTGGGGGCTTGTGAGCAAGTGGCCAGGGTCCTGGTGTAACAGCGTGTGTTGCAGCATCTCTGCTTGGTCCCTGGCTCTTCCCAGGTTGCAGAAGCCTAGTGCCATTTTTTTTTAATGGACAAAAGTTTTCCTACGAAAAAGCGATGGGGAGAGACTACCACTCCAGGCTCTGCCTCACCCTGCAGCAGGAGAGACTGCCAGCTCCAGGCTTTGCCTCACCACTTTAGCACCTGGCCAGACACTGGCAGTAAGGGCTGCAGAGGGAGCCCAGAGGCAGAGTCCCACCAAAGAGGACAAGAGAGGCACTCTGCCACCATCTCAAAGGCAGGGCAGGGAAGTGCTTCGACTTGCTCACCAAGGAGCAATAGACCCAATCTCTGTGACTGGGGTTGATTGTGACCCAGAGGGAATATTCTGAAGGCACAAACTTTGGAAGAACCTGATGAGTGCTGAGTCCCAGGCATTCTACCCTCTACCCTGAACCAGCCATGGGACAAAGGCTATAGCCAGAAAAGGACAAGGAAGAACTCCAAAGAGATCAGTGGTGAGTCCTGGGCTGACCCAAACCCCTCCTCCCCAGAAATCCTCTGAATGTGAGACCCACACAGTTGGGCCATGACTGAGAGGGACAAACCCAGGCAGAGCCTGGATGTCAATCTCAATAGGAGAAAACAATTCCAGGATAAGCCTGGGTGGGGCACCCCCCACGAGTACATACCTGGGAAGACACCATCCCACACCTCCCCACTGGAGAAGATCTCCCTGACTATACAAGAGTGGGAGAGGAGGACTACAACTCCACCCACCTCCACTGACCTTCCTCCTCCCCTGCTCTGGACACTGAGGAGAGAGTGAAAGAGATGGACATTCTCAGGAGAGACCAGATTAGCAGAACAATTACAGAGCCTGCTACAAAAGGGGAGAGTTTTTTATTTTTAATTATTTTTAAGTTTTTAAAATTTTTGCCCATTTGTTTGTTAGTTCATCTATTTTAAAAATATTTTTCCTTTGTGCATGAATGTGTATGTGAGGGTTTGATCTGCATCCCCCCCAAATTTTTTTCTTTTGCTGTTTCTTTCTTCTTTTGCTTGTTGTGTTCTGTTTATGTGTGTATGTGAATGATTGAGTGTTCATTTTTCAAATTTGGTGTTGTTGTTGGTTTGCTTTTGCTCTTTTGTTCTTCTGATTTTTTCATTTTTTTATAGTTTAAGGTGTGTAACAATATATGTGTGAGGGTTCAATAGGAACTCCTTCATTTTTTTTTTCTGGTCTTTCTGTTTTTCTTCTCCATTCACTTTGTGCTAGGCATGTGTGTGTGTATTCAGTTTTCTTGTGTTTTTTTGTTGTTGATATTTGTTTTGTTTCACTTTGTTGTTATTCCAGTTTGTTTTGGGGGGTGTGGGTATGTCTGTGTGTGTGTTTAATTGTTTTTTTGCATTGGTTTCTGCTTTGCATTGTCATATAGACTGGTGGTGGGGAGTGGGTCTCAGGGAACACCTACCACAATCACTAAACATTGTAATTTTGCAAGTCGTTTCTGAATCCTAGTGCCCCATCCCCTGACTTATTCAACTCAAAAACTACAAAAGGCAGCAAAACTTCCACCAAGAACAAAGCCTTGATCATGGAAGAATAGAGGGCTTAGCAAACATCAGAAGGGAAATCCTTTCCCATTGGCACTGAATAACAGAACTAAAGAGAAAAACAAGAGATCTATCTCAAAAACCAGAGGAAGACCACAGGCAATTTCAAGCATAACAAAGAGAAAACTCCTGAAAAATCAGACTTGAAGTCCAAAAAACGGAAGTCACCAACAAATGACCCCAGAATACAACAGGGATTAGGGAATAGGTGGAAAGAGTGAATAAGACTCAAGAAAGACAAGATGCAACACTGAAAGAACTTGTAACAGAGATTTTGGTGATAAAAAATTTCACCCAGGAAATAAATAACAAGATCACAAGCATGGAAAGCAGAATTAATCCAGCAAAGAAAGAATCTCAGAACTTGAAGACCAAAACATGGAATTAACCAAATCTGTAAAAGCCTAGAAAGAAGACTCAGAAAGAAAGAACAAAGGACTCATAATCCAACTCCCTGCGTGTTGGCAACATTTTTCTCACACTTCGGACACAAAAATTATTGAAATGTGATTGTTTATCCCTGTCATGAGGGTCTAATAAAGTTTTTTCTTTGCTTGTTTTCTTTGGATATTGGGGTTGATGTATGTGTGTGTTTTCAAGTTTCTTGTTGTGCTGTATTCTCTGTTGAATCTGTGCTCTGCTGTTCTCTTGGGAAGTGTGTGGTCATTCTTTTTTTCTTGTGTGTGATTATATCAAGAGGCCAAACCTATGCCTGATTGGTATCCCAGAAGAAGAAAGGGAAATGGAGAATACCTTGGAGCAAGTATTTCAGGAGGTAATCCAAGAAAATTTTCCCCATCTCACCAGAGATGTGACCAGCCAAACACAAGAGACACAGAGAGCCCCCACAAGACACCAAATGAGAAGACCAACCTCTAGACACGTAGTAATTCACCTACATAAAGTAGGCACAAAAGAAAAAATCCTAAAGGCAACAAGAGAGAAAGTCAGACTGCCTACCAGGGAAAACCAATCAGAATAACAGCAGACCTATTGGCAGAAACACTGCAAGCAAGAAGGGATTGGAGTCCAATATTCAAAGTCCTCAAAGATAAACAATTTGAACCAAGAATTTCCTATGCAGTAAAGCTCAACTTCATCAGTAATGTAGAATAAAAATCCTTCCCAGACATCCAATCCTAAGAGATTATGCAGCTTCCCAACCAGCTGTACAGTAGACACTTAAAAAGGTACTAAGCACAGAAGAAAAAAGAAAAAGAAAAAAAGAATGACCACACACTTCCCAAGAAAACAGCAGAGCACAGATTCAACAGAGAATACAGCACAACAAGAAACTTGAAAACACACACATACATCAACCCCAATATCCAAAGAAAACAAGCAAAGAAAAAACTTTATTAGACCCTCATGACAGGGATAAACAATCACATTTCAATAATTTTTGTGTCCGAAGTGTGAGAAAAATGTTGCCAACACGCAGGGAGTTGGATTATGAGTCCTTTGCTAGTTGCTGATGGAATAGCAGGCAGTGGAATGGCTGGCAGTCAGGAGGGAGCTCATGCCTCCAAAAATTCCCAACCCCAAATGAAGCAAGGAAAGGGTTTATAAAGGCAAACACTGCTGAATAGGCTACATAGCATGGGGTACAAACATAAGGTACATTAAGTGGCAGGACATAAAGCATGAATGGAAAGACCATTAAAATTAAAAAGTGTGTGCTATTGGATAGTGAATAAGGCACCATGGTCATAGTCATCAATGTAGAGTCATATTTCCCAGATATTACCTGTTCTCCAAGAATAATGGAGAGGATCAGTAACCTTTATATATGTAGGCCATTCTGGGTCTGCTATTAGCCAAATGGTGATTTGAGATGTGTCATTAGATCCCCCACTGTAAGTTGCAATAGTGACACATTTCCAGTGTGAACAGAAGAAGTGGTCAGCCTGATTTACATTGCTGGTCGTTAGGGTTATTGGGGCAAAGGTAAAAATTTATGTTCCTTATATTATAAGGGGTTGTCCAGTCTGTACAAGATTCAATATGATAGACATTTGGTGCAGGTGCTAAATTGATTATTCTGGACAACTGTCCATTTAGACATTTTTTTTAAAAATATTTAATAGGTCACGTGTTTCTTGTGTTCACCCTGCTGTGGATTGCTGACTGGATGGTGTATCACTTCTGGAGGAAGGGAAAAGACCCGGACAGCTTCTCCATTCCCTACCTCACAGCACTGGGTGACCTTCTCAGCACAGCTCTGTTAGCCTTAAGTTTTCATTTTCTTTGGCTGATTGGAGATCGAGATGGCGATGTTGGAGACTAATAAATACTACAAAGTACTCTCAAGCTACCAAGGAGAAAAACAAGACAACCACTTACGGCTCTTTGAAAAACTCTTAAATCAGTAGTGTGACTTTTGTCAGGGTAATCTTCAGTTGGCCCTGATTCAGTTAAATGACCTTAACAGTTTTTTAAGGAATTTGTGTTGAAACCAGAATGAACAGTATTTATGCTGCTTTTTTAGAATAAATGACAATTTAACATAGACATAAGCTCAAGCTCTGAAATTAATAGGAAAGAAAATAGGATGTTTACAATGAATAATTTTGAAACCACAAACATACCAGAAATGTACTCTATTATTGCTTAACTTGTAGTACAAGATGAAAGGAAACAGAGCTCTGGTTAGCCTTTCTTGTCTCACAGATGTGCTATATCCCAAGGCATACTATAACATGAACGGTGCCCAACCAACGTGATATTAAAAAATTCCATAGTTTTAACAGTACCACCACCATGCTAGCTGAGGATAAATTTACCAATTGCTCATGCCTAAACCTACCTAAATACATTTTGCTGAGCATAAAGTAAAATCACTTTTACCTCCCCCTAAAATTACTCTGTGCGAATACTAATTTGATTTCAACTCTGCAAGCTCTTGGAAGACTAACCTCTAAACATAGAGTGATCTTGAGAGATATTTAATAAAAGCAATGTATTATTTTTTGATAAAAAAAAAATAGGTCACAAAGGTTTACCTGAAATTGGACTGGAGCTGAGCTGTGGGTTCAATTTTGGATAACTAAGATCTTTCCTGATGTAAAAAAGGTCAAAGAGAAAGTGAAGACTGTACAGTAAGCCATTATGAAAGAGGGAGAACAGATTAGGAGATAACACCAGAATAAAAACACGAAAGTCTTAGCTTGAAATATCCGATTTCAGGAGTGACTGTTCATCTTTGGGTGGAACAGGATGGTGAACATGGAAGGTGATTTTAAGAAGGTTATTAGGGTCCTTTTGTATAGTCCAAAGATCCAAGGGTAGTATGTTATCGTCAAGGTCATCAAACCTGGTATTCTTGACTTGCAAGTAGTGAATTTAAGCTGGAATTCCATCAAACTTGAGTGCCATCAGGGTGGTGAGGATGACAATGTAGGGTCCTTTCCAGGTCATCAGGGTAGTGAGGATGACAATGTAGGGTCCTTTCCAGGCCAGTTCTTCTTTCTGGAACTTCTTTACGTAGACCAGGTTTCCAGGCTGAAATGGATGGCATGGTGTGGACAATGGGGTTGGCAAAACAGCACAGACATTGGAGTAGACAGTAGCCTGGACCTGTTGGAAGGACTGGAAATACTTTAACAAAAATTGATGAATACTTATTTTTCAAAAGAAGACAAAGAAGTCTGTATTTTTCGATTCTGTGTTCTCTGAAAAGCAAAGTGAATGAAATTAATTTTGTACTTAAACCATGTATGTTTTTAGAACACAGTCTTTATTTGTAGTAAAAAACAAAAATGACTTCCTGCTTTTGAGTTGTTTTTTATTTTCCTATTTTTGCCCCTGAAAATATTTTATAATTTTAGGAACTGGGGAGAAGGTCAATTTTCCATAACTACTTCCTGCTGAGGTGGGCCATAGAGATGTCTTGCTTTTTATTTATTTTCAAGGGCATAAACAGGAAATAGTGGGACTGTAACCAAATATCAAGTGAGAATACAGAATTATTAAGCAGACGATGATGGAAAAGGCTATTGCTTAGAAACAATGCTGGAAAATACAAGTAATTTATGAAGAAAGACTTCATTTTTAACAAATAATTTTTACAACTATTTATGGAGCCGGAATGGCAGCATGGATGTCAGAACCAAAGGACTAACACCTGTGTTAACTTGAACTTAATTTGGGGCCCAGTGCCTTGGTATTTACCTGGGAGAGGGGTTGCTGGGGTGATGGTGAGCCAGTACCAGGCAGTTTAGCAGGTTATTAGGCCTTCCTATGTGACCACTCTTCAGAGGAGAGTGCACCTGCCTCCCAATGGCTATTTGGCCTGCATAGTGGACAAGGTCCAGGAGGTTAAGGCCTTTTAGGGCAACTACGCTTCCAGTGCCCTTGTAGACTGTACCCATAAGCAATGGACACCATCCCCTTGGCAGGTCCATTGTTACCAGGTGTCTTATGGGCATCCGGAGTTTTGGTTGCCAATTGTGAATGCCAATTGGGGTGCTTTCTTGGCCCTCCGGTTCTGCTGCCCTCCAGGCTGGCAGTGATTTGATTTAGTTAACAAAACCCTAAAACTTAAAAAAAAACCAGGTTGTACATATGAAACTGTCACTTACTGTCTTGTAAAGTTTTTATAAAGGGAACAGACCACAGGGACTTGCAACGATCCATCTTCCCAGTAAATAATTAAGAACAGATTATTACTTATCCATGTGGTCTGCCTAAAGTTGTTAAAAACCTTTACAAATTATTAAATTGTAGTTTTAGTTGTAAGGTGTGGACAATCTGTGTGAGAATACCCAATATGGATTTAACTGACAGAGGAGTAACCCAAAACAACAACCTGAGGGTGCTAATCAGGCATAACAGATGATTTTTAAAGTCAAACACATGAGCACTCCCCTATTTTGTAAATTGTTAATAAAATGTTTATGTTTTTAATTTTAAGGCCAGCTGCTTAGAACCAATAATTTAAATTAGTCATTTCCACAACAATGCAGTTATATAAATAATTGTTACAAGAATGACCAATCCAAAACCACTGGTCTTATAGTTCTAGAACATTTACATCTCATTTTGATATTTTACAATTTAGGATTTAACATAAATGTCAAAAAACCATCAGTAGACTTAGATAACCATGTATATTAACAATGTTAAAAAAAATTTTATATTTTTGTCAGTTTTAAAGTTGTTATTTACCAAATGTTATTAATGTCATATGAACTTGAAAAGCATTTTATGAGCATTTATTTACTTAAAAACCAATTTGGTAGCATACTGGATTTAACATATACATGTCAACATAATTAAACAAATTTAGATTTAGTAATCTTTATTTTTAAATTACAGATATGAAACAGTAACAAACTTGTTATTATTTTAATACACTTAAAGTTTCAGCTTGCATAGGTAGATTTTGCTCTAATAGGCAGTTCAATAAAAACTTGTGCAATTCCAAATGAGCTCTGCAACCTACTAGAGATATTTTCAAATTACAAAACTCATTTACAACTGCACAGCCCACCCAGTCTCTGTCTTGGGGCAACAAGGAACAATTTCTACCTAATGTCTCAGTTTTTACAATATGCACATTGATTTCCAGCTAGCCAGATGCACCAAGCAGCTGAGAAATATTTATTCCTGCAATATTTTCCAATTTCTGTATTTAGGATCTGACTAGAGATCCTACCTGAGAACAAACCTGAGTTAAGATGGAGAGTTTTGGATTAGAGATAACCATTGAACATGCAGCCACCTTAAATGAAGGTCATTTGATTTTGCAGAGGGCCCAGGGTTCACCTTTTGAGAGACGGACCCTGTAATTCTCCATGAACCTGACAGAGAAGTTACAGTCCAGGGGATTTGAAGGGCTTTAAAGCCCATTACCTTATGTTGTTAAAACTAGTAAATCTCAGGAGGCACCTGATGAGTATTAGACCACCAATTACAAAGAGATAAGTAAAAATCAAAAGAAGTTTCTGACTTGATGATCAATTTAAAAGTGCAGCAGAAGCAAGCCCTGTAGCAAAGAGAGCAGCAAAAATGCAAAGGAAAGAAGAGGGCCAAGGATGACAAGAATCTAGAAATGTCATAAGTAATCAGAAATCAAAGTGAGTACCCAAACAGAATTGAAATACTCATCAGAAACTTCTGTTCTACCAATGTCTTTGGTCAATGAACCAGAGCCTAAGGAATGGCCCTATGGGCTCCATCCTCAACAGAGTTCCAAAACAGATCAAAACAAAACAAAATAGAAACTTACCTCCTGGAAGACTGCAGACAGACTCGGGTTCTTTTGAGGTGGGAGAGAATTCACAGTCGTTCCTTCTCCCTCTGAACCAGATGAGAGGTTGTGGGGCACTGCGAGACTGAGGCTGGGGGCACCTCCCCTATAACTCCTCTACCCAACTGGGGAGAGCTGGGGTGAGGCTACCTCCAGAGGTTGGTGATTATCTCACAGGGGCCTCCAAATCTTGTGTCTGAAGTGCAAGAAAATGTCACCAACACGCAGAGAGTTGGATTATGAGTCCTTTATTTGCTGCTGGAGCAATAGCCAGTGGTGGAATGGTCAGGGATTGGGAGGGGGCTCATGCCTCTGAAAACTCCTGACCCCAAATGAAGCAGAGAAAGGGTTTATAAAGGCAAAAACTGCTGAATAGGCTACATAGCACAGGGTACAAACATAAGGTACATTAAGTTGCATGGCATAAAGCATGAACATAAAGACCATTGAAATTAAAAGGCAAAGTGTGCAGACATATACCAATAAATGCAGAATTATGGTTAGGAAGTTTTCAATAATTGGGAAGACCAAGGGTGTAGGTTCGTAGTTACAGAAACCAAGGGTGTAGGAACCTCTGATTAATTGAAAGCTAAGTAAAGGGTCATTTTTAGGTTAAAGCAGCTAAAACAGCTAATTTGGAGAATCTGTTACAATGTGGGGTTGCTTATAATTTTACAGGTACCTCATAATAAATGTGAATATGAATGGAATAAATACACCAATGAAATGACACAGAATGACAAACTGGATAAGAAACCATGAGCCAATTATTTGCTGCATCCAGGAATAGCCGGAGCTGAGTTTGCACACAGACTCAGAGTTAAAAGCTGGAAAATGAGTTTCCAGGCAAATGGATCACAAAAGAAGGCAGGAGTTGTGATCTTAATATCAGACAAAACAACCTTTAAGGCATCAAAAATTTAAAAAGATACGAAAGGACACTACATAATGATAAAAGGTTCAACTCATCAACAAGAAATATATATCCTAAACATATATGTACCCAACACGGGAGCACAGCATTTATAAAGCAACTACTAAGTAAACTAAAAAAAGATATTGACTCTAACACAATTATAGCAGGGGACTTGTATACCCCACTAACAGCCCTACATAGATCATCAAGGCGAAAAATCAACAAGGAGATCCAGAACCTAAACTTGAGAGGACCAAATGGACTTAATAGATACCTACAGATTATTCCACAGAATATACATTCTACTCATCACCACATAGAATGTACTCCAAGATCAATCACATCCTTGGCCATAAATCAAGCATAAACAAATTCCATAAGTTTGAAATATTGCCATGCACCTTGTCAGACCACAGTGGAATAAAAATAAAGCCAACAAAATTTCCCCAAAGCCCACAAAGACATGGACATTAAACAGCATGATGCTGAACAACTACTGGTAACTGAAATCAAAGCAGAAAGTAAAAGATTCCTGGAAACAAATGAAAATGAAGAAACACCTTACCAAAACCTCCGGGATGCCATGAAAACAGTTCTAAGAGGGGAATTTATATCTCTACGATTACACATCAAGAAAATGGACAGATCACAAGTTGAGAGCCTAACAAATCACCTAAGGGAGCTGGAAAGAGAAGATCACCAAGACCCCAATGTTAGCAGAAGAATCCAAATCATCAAAATAAGAGCACAAATATGGGACATAGAAGACAAAAAATATCATAGAAAATATCAACTAAACAAAAAGCTGCTTCTTTGAAAGAATTAACAAGATGGATGGACCTCTAGCCACGACAATCAAGAAAAAGAGAGAAAAAGCCCAAATAAACACAATCAGAAATACAAAAGATCAAATCACAACTGACCCTGAAGAAATACAAAAGATTATCAGAGATTACTATGTACACCTATATGAAAACAAACTTGATAACCTAAATGAAATGGAGGACTATCTGACATCACACAACCTCCCAGGTTGAAATAAGAAGACATTGAGACACTAAATAGGCCAATAACAACCCAGGAAATTTACTCTGTCACTCGAAAAGTACCTACAAAAAAAACCATCCTGGACCAGATGGCTATCCAGCAGAATTCTCCAAAATGTACAAGGAGGAACTGATACCAATCCTATTGAAAGTATTCCAGCTAATTGAGAAAGATGGAATTCTCCCTAAATAATTTTATGAAGCTAACATCACACTGATACCCAAACAGGGTAAAAATCCAACCAAAAAAGAGAACCACAGGCCAATATCCTTTATGAACATAGATGCAACAATCTTCAACAAGATTCTAGCAAATCAGATCCAAAAACACATCTCAAAAATCATCCACTATGACCAAGTAGGCTTCATCCCCAGGATGCAGGGATTGTTCAACATTTGCAAGACCATAAATGTAATTAAATACATCAAAAGATGTAAAAACTAGAACCACACCAATTATATCATTAGAGGCAGAAAAAGGTTTTCATAAAATCTAGTATCCCTTCTTGATAAAAACCCTCAAACACCTAGTTATATAAGGACATACCTCAAAATAGTAAGTGCCATTTATGATAAACCCTCAGCTAACATATTGCTGAATGGACAGAAACTGGAAACATTTCCCCTGAATACTGGAACAAGACAAGTCTGCCCACTCTCACCCCTCTTGTTCAACATTGTGTTGGAAAGTCCTAGCTAGGGCAATTAGATAAGAGAAGGAAATCAGGGGTATCCAAATAGGAAAAGAGCAAGTAAGTTTTCCCTCTTTGTTGATGAAAATCCAAAAGAATCTGTCAAAATCCTGCTTGCACTGATACAGGACTTTGGCAAAGTCTCAGGGTACAAAATAAATGTGCAAAAGACAGCTGCATTCCTATACACCAACAACAAACAGGCAGAGACCCAAATAAAAAGCACAATCCCATTTACAATAGCTACACAAAAAATGAAATAACTCGGCAACTTCCTAACCAGAGAAGTGAAAGACCTTTACAATGAGAACTACAAAACACTGATCAAAGAAATTCAAGAAGACACAAACAAATGGAAAAAATATTCCATACTCATGGATAGTAATAGTCAACATTGTTAAGCTGTTCATCGTATCAAAGGCAATCTACAGATTCAATGCAATTTCCTTTAAATTACCAACATCATTCTTCTCAGAACTGAAAATGACAATACAGAAATTCAAATGGAAACATAAATGACCATGAATAGCCAAAACAATCCTTAGCAAAAGAAACAAAGCAGGAGGGATCACACTTCCAGACTTCAAGCTTTACTACAAGGCTACAATAATCAAAACAGCCTGGTATTGGTACAAGAACAGGCATATAGACCAATGGAACAGGTAGAGATTCCAGAAGCAAAGCCTCATTTCTCAACCAACTCATCTTTGACAAAGCCTCCAACAGCAACCACTGGGGAGAGAAAAACCTATTCAGTAAATGGTGCTGGGAAAAGTGACTGATCACATGCAGAATGTTGAAACAGGAACCCTACCTACCACCGTACACAAAAATTAACTCTAAATGGATCAAAGACCTGAACATAAAACCTCAAACTATAAGAATCTTAGAAAATGTAGGAGACACCCTTATGGAAATTGGAACTGGCAACCAACTCCTGATCAGAACCCTAAGTGCCCCATACCATAATAAATAAGATACACAAGTGGGACCTCATCAAACTGACAAGTTTGTGCAAAGCAAAAGAAACTGTCAAGACAGCAGGGAGACAGCCCACAGACTGGGAAAAAATATTTACCAACTGTATATCTGACAAAGGTCTAACATCTAGGATCTACAAGGAACTCAAACATGCCACAAGGAAAAAAACTAACAGCTCCCATTAAAAAGTGAGCAAAAGACATGAATAGACACTTCTCAAAAGAAGATATACGGGCAGCCAACAGGTGCATGAAAAAGTGCTCAGCCTCACTCATCATCAGAAAAATGCAAATCAAAACCACATTGAGTTACCATCTAACCCCAATAAGAATGACCATCATTAATAAAACAAACAACAACAGATGCTGGTGAGGATGCAGAGAAAAAGGAACGCTTCTACACTGCTTGTGGGAATGCAAACTAGTGCAACCTCTTTGGAAGACAGTGTGGCGATTTCTAAAAGAACTAGAAATTGACCTTCCATATGACCCAGCCATTCCCCTGTTGGGAATATGCCTGGAGGAACACAAATCATTTTACAAAAAAGATACCTGCACACATATGTTTGTTGCAGCTCTATTCACAATAGCAAAAACATGGAACCAGCCATGCTGCCCATCAAAGCTAGACTGGATTTTAAAAATGTGGCACACATACACAATGGAATATTATGCAGCCATAAAGAAAGACAAACATAGACTTCACAGCAACTTGGATGGATTTAGAATCGATCATACTCAGTGTCCAATCACAGAAACAAAGGACAGAGTACCATATGTTCTTACTCATAAGCAGACCTTGAACAATTATCGTAATACTATAAGAAAGGAATTGGCAGTAGTGGGAAACTGCTGGCGGGTGGAGGAGTGGGATATGTAGTTGCAGGAAACTGCTAGGGTGGGAAGGGCATACCTCATCAACAAGGGTACCTGCATAATCAACATTTGTATACCTAACCCTGAATTGTAACCCACATCTTTAAGATAAAATAAAATAAAAATATATTCTGGATATGGCTCTCCTTTTGGATTTATGTATTATAAATATTTTGTAAAAATTTATGCATTATAAATATATTTATACATTATAAATATCTAGAAATTGCAATTTACTCCATTAATATTGCCTTTTAATAAACTTTAATAAATAATCGTGTATTCTTTTTTATGATTAGTGCATTTTGTGTCCTCTTTTAAAAATCATTGCCTATTGTATATCTTTAAAATATTTTCTTTTATTCACTTCTAAAGTTTAATTGTTTTAGGTCATAATTCATGTTCCTTCTCAAAAGAATTTTTTCTGTATGGTGAAAGGTAGAGATCACTGTTCACTTTTAAATATAAATATACAATCAACCCAGCACAAATCATTGAAAAGATGTATGTTCCTCACTAAGTCTGGTGTAGTGAGCCATTTGGTTCAAAATATTTTTTAGTTTTATTTTCACATTTCTGTTATTTTCTTTTATAATGAATGGATTTTGAATTTTATAAAGTGTTTTTTCGGTATCTATTGGAATGATCATGTGGCTTCTTTTTTATTCAGCTATACATAGTGATTTTCAACTATTAAAACAAGCTTATTGTGATACAGGAAAAAACAAATTATTCTCTACACTCAATGCTTCTGTGAGCAGGTGTGTGGGTTTTCTTCTACACTGACTAATCTTCCAACACCAGCTAGGTGACCTACAGTTCAGTTCAGTTATGACACTAACCAGAGTTAACGTAGATCCCACAGGTTAAGAACTTAGTCCCACAAGACTGCCCTTCCACTTTATACACCAATCGCCAGTAGTAGATTCCCAGGTTATCCACAAATTTTGTCTAATTGACTACAAACAAGAAGCTTCCACAACCCCCCTCTTGGGTTTGATAATTCACCAGAGCAGCTCACTGACTCCAGGAAAACAAATTATTTATTATTGCCAATTTACTACAAAGAATATTTCCAAAGATATAAATGAATAGCCAGGTAAAGAGATACATAGGGTAAGGTCTGAGTGCAGGAGCTTCTGTGTTCATGGAGTTGGGATACACCAACTTCTGGACACGTGGATGTGTTCATACCAACCCTGGAAGTTCTCTGAACTTCATAGAGACTTCATTTGGGCATGCTCAGTTATGAACCTCCAGCTATTTCCCCCTTCCCAGAGGAAGAGCATTAGGGCTGAAAGGCCCAAGCTTCTAACCACAGCTTGTAGCCCTCCCCCATCTAGGAGCCCCCCAAGCATCACCTCATTAGAACAAAAGATGCTCCTATCATTCCAAAGGATTAGGAGCTAAGAGTCAGAAACTAGACTCAAAAACCAAATATTAGAATAAGAGATGCACCTAACACCCCATCACTCAAGAAATTACAAGGATTTTAGCAGTTCTGTATCAAGAACAGAGGGCAGAAACCAAATGTATATTTTTTATGTCACACTTAGATTCTTAGTATAAATTAAACTTTGTCATAAAATATTAACCCATTTACACATTGCTAGATTTTGTATACTAATATTTTGCTTAGGAATTTTGCAAATATAACCATGATCATATTTGCCTATAATTTTGTTTTCTCATATTGATCTTTTTGGTTTTAGTATCAAAGTTATCCTAGATTATATAAAATAAATTGGAGAGCTTATACCACTTCTCAGTTCTCTGGAAGGATTTATGAATGATTGGCAGTATGTATTTGATAAACATTTATTAGAACTCACTAGTGACACTATCTAAGAATCAGTGTTTTGATTCTCATGGATATGCAGTAAGAGTGTACTGACTGTGAAATCTCAAGAAATCAAAAAGATGCTGTTTTGTGTGTGTTTGTGTGTGTGTGTGTGTGTGTGTGTGTGTGTGTGTGTGTGTGTGTGTAAAAATTTGAGGTCTGGTAGGAAGAAACCTAATATGAGCCACTTTGGTAGCGATTCATGGCCTCCTACAAGTTCCTTCCGAGAGGAACTTGTGGCCATTTATCAGAGTTACGATGCACCATGAAAGGGTAATATAAAGCTCTTCTAGGGATTGCTAGAAACTGACTCTGAACATGTGCTCATCCTCAAAGACATGAATGATATGGAGGTCCACAAGTCAGAGCAGGGATTCATAGACATCAGGTGATAAATGGAGTTTTCACTCAGTCCTATTGCGACTGAAGACCCAGAATAAACAGTGAAAATAGATATACTCAGCAACTGATAGAATGTTCACATTGGTTTTCTGACATGTGAAGTGAGGGCCATTCAAGTAGGAAGAGTCAAATGGAGACAACTGGATCTGCCTCTTCTGCCAAGATAGTAAGTCAAAATCAAGCTTTATTCCCGGGGAAAGGCAGAGAGAATTACAGTCATCAAATACTTGAGAGATGCAGAATTGGTGATTTTTATCATAAATCTTTTAATTTGTCTATCTTAATGGTGTAAGAGCCAGATGGGTTGTGAGAAATGACAGCAGGTTATTACAAACTAATTCAGGTGTTGAGGCTGATCACAACAGTTTCAGACATGGTGTTTTTACTGGGGGAAATCCACACTGCTTTTGCTACCTGGTATGGGGTTAATGACCTGACAAATGCTTTATTCCCCCACTCCAAACAAAAGGAGTTTGTGTTTATATGGCAGGGACAATAATTTACCTTTATGGTTTTGTTTCATGACTGTGTAAAACTTTACTATATTGTCTCATGACTGTAAATTCTCTCATTCTCACTCCCAATAGGATTCAGAGGAAGCTTTCTCATTCCAATAGCTCACAGAACATGATGATCATTCGTTATATAAATCAGATAATGTTAATTGAATTGGGTGCACAAAAAGTATCAAGTGCTCCAAATGCCTTAGCAAAACATGCATTTTAGACAACAAAAGTCAAACTTTTAGAAAGTTTAGGGGCCTTCCCTAATAACAAAGTTTCTAAACGTCTGTTGATTTACACAATGTTGGGCATTTTAGACACAGCACTGAAACTTACTCCACTCATGACTAAGAAACGAACCCAATGCATTAGATTTTGGAGGCCACATATACTATATTTTGTTATAGTTCTCTGACCCATTCACCAGATACTCCATAAAATCCTTCTATCAATACCATCATTTGTGGTTCAATATAGTGACTTAATCATTGCCATGGATTGCCACCCTACATCATCTTCATTCAGGGAATAGATTTTATAACAAAAGAAATCTAGGGGTGGGTTCATGTCCACAGGATGCACTGTCTTATGCAACAGCAACTTGCCCAACAGAACAATGGGATGCCCTGGGAAGGCTTGGTACAGTGCTAGCTGGAAGACACCACTTTTCAAGATTAGAGTGCTGACCTGCAGGATGTGATATTAAACCTTAAACCACTGGCCAATATGATGGCACTGTCTCCCCCACTGCCAGAATGCATGGGTCTGAGAATCAAAGGACAGAGGTAAGAGTAACATCTAATAACTAGCTTGAAGAATGTTTGTTCCCTGTTCCTGCAAGCTTGGGGTCAGTGGGTCTGGAGATCCTAGTACCAAAGAGATAAATGTTCCCACCAGGGAACACAGTAATGGTTGTAATTAATTAGAAACTGACCATTTGAGCTTTTTGTGATGCTGAACCAACAATGAAGGAAGAACAAGACTGTACTGTCCAGTGTACACAGTGACTTATTATACGAGGAAAATTGAGCTACTGCTACTTAGCAGAGGTCAAAAAATCTATATCTACAGCCCAGGGGATTCACTGGGGTGCCACTTAGGATTCCATTACCCAAAAGACCTCAGTAGTAAAATACTGTGGGAATAAAATAAAGGGAAAAAGCCATAAAGCGCTCAGATACCATAGAAATGAAGGTTGGTTTCATCTCACCTGGTAGAGAACCTTATTCAGCTGAGGTTCTGAAAAGCGTGAGGGGAAATGGAACAGGCAGAAGAAAATGACCACTACATAATTCCTAATAAAATCAACTCCCAACTGGGATGATAGCAGCTATGTTTGTTACTTATTTTGTTCCCCTCATCTTCCTTCACTGTCCTATAGTAGAACACTAATAGTAGCTAATGTTTTAAGTTTCAGGTGAAAGTACAACTGAGTTTATGGTGTCTTTGATGATATGGTAGCTGGTAGCGAGGCAAGCATTGGTCAGGCATATCAGACCTGACCACCTTGCAGGTTGGAATGTAAAACTACCATGCAGTAAACCACATAAATAGAAAATTACCCAAAACACAGACATGATATTCTAAGAAAAGACTAAATCTAGTTAGGCAGTAACTTTCATTATTTAGAAGGACCCTGTGACCTTAAAATATTGAGAAATGATAATCTAAGACCAGATCCTTGCAGCCCTCTGCTCTTAGCTTATGAAATAGTTTGCTTAATCATCATTGTAAAATTAGATAAAGCCTCTTGTTAAAGGCAGGCATGTGATCTCTCCCATAAGACATCCATGCTCTCTCTTGAGCATGTCTTTTCTTCTAATAAAATTTGTCTTAACTACACTTTGGACTCACTCTGAAATTCCTCTCTGTGGTAGAATCAAAAACCGGTGGAACAACTACATCCATGCTACCTGGCATCGGTAGGACTTCACTTGTCCCCTCTTCACTCAGGTTAATGCAAGAGAAGATGTTTAAAGGAAATTGTGTGAGTAGCAACAGACACATTCCATTTGCTCTTCTACCCATGCCCCACCTTTCCTTACTCTGTTCCCTGTTGACCTACTTGAACTACATCAAGGAGCTCCCTTGCCCTTTGGTTTCTGAGTTATTTTAGCTGCAGGTGGTCCCATAAGGAGAGAGGAGGGAAAGAAGAGGGTGTGGTAGGATCCCTCTCTTTGTAACTTCCTAGGGCTGGTTTGTCCTTCCTCTACCAAGCGTTATTGCTTCTTTCTAGATCAGCCTCTCTACACTATCCTCTCCTTCCTGCTCCAGTAACCACTCCCTTCTCTCATCCTTTTGGGACAACTGGTGATAATAGTGGTACTTACTGTTAAATTTGGGGTAATTTCTTCTTCCTTGTAGCCTCCCCTATCCTAATTTGAGAGTATCTTCTCCTTTCTGCTGGGACCTTGACTGATACAGGTTGTTTATCTGTACTCTCCTTCTATGCCTATTCCTGCAGAGGCATCACTCCAGTGATCCCAAGTGAGTCCTTCCTCTCGTCTTTCTTCTTGAGCACATAGCAAAGAATCTTTCCATTCTGTTTAACATTTCACAAGGGACACAAAGCACTATTGTAACTTATGCTTTTTGCCCAATAAAATCCCACAGGCAGGGAATTTTAAGGAACTTGGCTATCTACTTAGAAGAAGTGAGATAAAGGAGGGATCGATATAAATTGATACCTTAAAAATGTATTCTAAACTTCCCTGCCTGGCAATTTGCCTGCTTCCAGTCTGGACAGGGAATCTCTGTCCCACTCAGTGCCCTCATCCACAGCTCAGCTGGCAGTAAAAAACCTAATCAAAGGAGGGAAGAGACATTTCATTTCCAGTGTCAACCCTAATTGATTGATTCCTGAAGCATGGTATTGGAAAAGATTCTAGGCTCAGCAGAAAACAGTACTATAATGCCTTTCTTGGCTAGTTAACCCTCAGGTATTCAAGAGGCCATTACTCTCATGGGGATAGATCAAACTGGGGGAAAGGGCAAGAATTGTGGGCTTCAAATACTAATACCTTTTTATGTGTAAGAGTGGTTGCTCCATGCAAGTTTCTACTCACTGACTGAATAGACATTGGTGGACAAAGGGAAATAGTCTTTAGCATCTCACATTGTTGTTATAACTTGTTTGCAGAAGTTTCTACCTTTAGTCTTTTTAAAAAATAATATACTTCCAAATGTTATGCTAACTCAACAGAAGAGTTACCGTACTAATAATTTATTTTGATCTCGTTGAAGCGAGAGATGCAGATGTCTTCACCCTTTTTTCAGCAATTGCTCACACCCGTTTCCCTAGGTCTTCAAAGTCAGATTCAAGGACATCTCCCACTTTTGGTTGTATGTAGCTCTGGTTCTGGCCCTATTCTTAAAATAATGAAGGTGCCAACATCCTTAGTCTGTCACTTACTGAAACTAGCATTGGAAACCTGGCTTCCCTGCTTTATCACTGAGGAGACATGTTGCTTTCCCAACAGACCCACGATCCTGAATTCTGGTTGTTGTGATAATGAACCTCAGTAAGGGCACTGGGTTTCTTCTTTATTCCTTCTACCCTCCACGAAGATGAGGTCCTGAGCCTCTAACTTGCAGGAAGGAGTCTTGCTACTTCTTAAAATCCTCTTAAATGATGACTTTCCACCACAAGTCCTCCCCTTGCATTCTCCTTACCTGTGGGGACCCTCCTACATTATTTTTGGAACCTCTCCCCCCCTAGATTTCATGGGTAGCTGTTTGATGTGCCTCCAACCTCGATCTTACCTATATTGCTGCCTTTTCTTAGAGTCAGTTCCACTGACTCCTCTCTCATTTTGGGTGGCTAAGTTCCATAACTGGTGCACACTCTATTTTCTACCCCTTATTTCCATGTCACTATTGTGGAGTTGTGATTATTTGTATAACCTAAAACTTCAGAGCAGGAATTGCCTCCAGTTACCAGACAGGTAACATAAATAGGCACCACTGATCAGGCAGGAACTGTGCAAATCAGAGAACAGATGACTAGTTGAGAGAGGGGCAGACACAGCTCAATCTTTCCACTTGAAGCCAGAAATCTAGATTAGGTGGTGCCTCTCACATTGTTAATGTTGTCAACTAATTTACAGGTTTCTTTTTACTGATCGAATTCACATGCTATTGGCTTGGGATTTCTGCTTTAAAGTAAAAAGGTGAAAGGTAATTTTCTAGTAATACAACAGAACTTCATCTTTCCACATTCCAGCTTACTAAGTCTTTCAAATGACTCAAGCAGTTCACACACAGTGAAAAACTGAACGTGAATATTTCTGTATACAAAAGGGAACATATGAGGAAAACATATCTTTCTTGGCAGGGTAGCATTGAACACTAATTTAAAATAAAACTTTATTTCAAGCTACATTTAGTCTCTAAGAAATAAGATGAAAAGAAACCAAATGAATCAGCCAGACGATTCTAGTTCTTTAATCACCAGCATCATTATTGCTAATTGAATCTTCAGTGCACATTGGCTTCGCTCCCTGAGGTACACTAAAACAAATATATAACACATGTCTCCTTAAGATGAAAGATTTCACATGTTTGAAATTAAAAGTGCCCATAAATTGCAGCAAAAGCAGAGTATAACATCTAAACACGAGACTGAAACCTTACAGTAGAGATAAAAACATTATTCACTGGCTCATAGATGTTCAGAACCAGAACCAGAAAGGTCTTATTGCTACAGGTTTTCCATGAAATTTAGAAAGTCTGATAGTGATCTCAAGTAACATAATGAAGGTATACCTGAGGCCACCAGGTGATACCTACATGTTATCTTGAATCTATCTTTTGTTGCTGTTATTGTGGAATTAGATTTGTGATGCTAATTGGTTTGTATCAATGGCAACTGATCATTAAGACCATCAAAATAACCAGATGATCTCATTAATTGCTTGGCAGTTGACTTGAATTTTTTATGATGTGCTTGATTCATTGGTACATTTGATTTGGTTTCCAAGGTAGAGATGTTGACAGTGAGTGAAATATTCATTTGCAAAAAAATATTGCTGGGCCCTTTCTAGCTATGGAGTCCTGAATGTCATCTTTTTATATTTAAAGAGGAGGATGTGGAAATGCTAAGTTTGTGCACAAATAAAACAAATTGTAGTGAGCTAATTGCTTTATGAGGTACACATGTAAATCAATATTAATCAGAATAGGAAGTGACTGTGAATAAGCAAGGACTCATCTTTAAAGTTCAGCCGAGTGCTTTTATAGAAAATGTTTCTCAAAAACAACTGAGAACATTCTGAATGAATCATCTATATATTAATTAACTTCTGAAGACACATTTTGCTCCATTTTACTGCAATTATATGTTTTATTGGCTGTGGTTAAAACAAGGCCTATATATACAAAAGTATTTTTAAAATTATATTTAAAGAAATAAATTTTGTTGCATTTTAGTAACAGATTTTTGCAGTATTGGTCCTGATTGAAACAAAACTTAAATTTGATTTTTTTAAAAAAGGAAAAGATTAAAGCAGATAGATTTTTATAGTATTACAATGTGGAGAAATGTTAAAGCTATAAAAATATAATGGCCACTAGGGTAATATATAGGCCCAATGAAGATGTTAATTCCTTATTTTAAAAAGTTAAAAAAAAAAAGAATTAAAGATAAAGTGGAACATGGTTTGATATAATATGTTTTACTCTTGGTTTTCCTTTTTTATTTTTGGTTCATGCATGCAAAAATTTATTAAGTCCCCCCAAAATATTGCACTGCTAACTTTGACCCAGAGCCCAATGGTATTGATATTCCACTGACAGCTTGTTAACAATACTGACTCAGCCCATTCAAGACCTGCGGCATCAAAATCTGCATTTTACAAGATCTCCAGGTAATATGTGCACATTAAAGTTTGAGAAGCACCAGTCCATAAGAAAAAAAATAACAAACTAAGGTAGGTCCCCAACCTCCAGTAAGTTATAGTCTAGGGAGGGAAATAGATAAGGTGAACAGGTAATTATCATAAAACAGGTAATTATCAGAGTGTACGCTAAGTGTTATGTGGACATAGAGGAGAAAGTACATAATGTAATGGAGGCAATGCCTTGAAGAAAGAGAGAAATTAGAGGTGTATCTTTGAAGACCAAGTAAAGAAGAGTTTAGGCATTCCCAGCAAAGAGAGCATGTGACATTTAGAGAATGGCAACCCCCTTGATAGTGTAGACTGGTGTGAACAAAGAGGCAAGTGAGGCAGGATGGCAACCATTGCAGGGAGCTGGCAATGGAGCGTGAATTTTACCCTCAGGACAATAAGGAGCCATCAGAGCTTTTATTTTACTTTTTGAGATAGGGTCTTATCTGTCACCCAGGCTGGAATGCAGTGGTGAAATCTCAGGTCACTGCAGCCTCAACTTCCTGGGTTCAAGTGATTCTCCCTCCTTAGCCTTTCTAAACAGGCATGCACCACCATGCCCACCTTTTTCTTTTTTTGGTAGTGACAAGGTCTTAAGATGTTACCCAGACTGGTCTTGAACTCCTGGACTCAAGTGATCCTCCTATCTTGGCCTTCCAAAATGCTGGGATTATAAGTGTGAGCCACAGTGCCTGCCACATCAGAGCTTTTAAGATGAGGGATGATTCGATCACAAGTTTGTTTCAAAAAATATTTTGTGCAGTGTACACAGGCTACAGAAGACAAGGAAGAGACCAGTGAGTAGGCTGTTACCAGGCCTGCACTCAGGAGTTAGAAATTCAAAGGAAGAAAGGGTTGAAGATATGTGGGAGCTAAACTGTCACAAAGATGGAAATAATAGACACTGGGGACACCAATAAGAGAGGAGGGGCCAAGAGCCAAGGGTTCAGAAACTACCTAGGAAGCACAGTGTTCACTATCTGGGGAATGGGCCATCTAAGACCCAATCTCCACCACTACACAGTATGTCCACATAGTGAACACTTGTGTGTACCCCCGAATCGAAAATTTTTTAAAAAGCAAAGGGCTGAAGAGATCAGTGGAGGATAGGATTGATCTGGTATGATTTAGGCCCTTGAGGTCCATTTAACTGGTATCTTTAATACTTATAGAACTCTGAAATTCTGAATGTTCACTAAATGGCTTTGGTGTTTTTAAATCTTCCAACAACAAAGAAATTCATTTATGCCATGCTTACACACTGTCTCGAATAAGGTTTTTCAGATCTTCTGAAATAAATTCAGAGTCAATTGTTGTCATTTTTATAAGAGGATTATATTTTCTACAAAGATCATCTCTACCATTTCTCAGTCCAGTTCTATTGCATTCAATGTACATGAACTGAATCAGTTGATTCTCATCTAGATTTTTTTTCTTTACCACTAGGCAGGATCTGCCCCATTAAGCAAGAAGCAAAGGAGAACAAAACATCATTGTATTCCAACAATAAAAAGGGCATCAGAGTCCAGCCAGACATAAACAAAATAAGCAAAAACAATCTTAAACAATGATCATTTTCATTGGCTTAGACTTTCTATCCCAGAAAGACAATTAACCAAGTAGTCAGCATACTTTGAGACTGTTTATGTGACCTTTGCACAGATAACCATAGATATTGATAGAAAAAGTTTAGTAAGAGGCAATGCTGTAATAAAGAATGGATTATGAGCAAACTATATTCATGACCACTCTTAGAGGTCAGGATGGCACTAGAGGCAGACTGGGTTTAAATCCTGGCTCTGCCACTTACTGACTGTATGACCTTTGGCAAATTACTTAAACTCTCTAAACCTCAATTTTTTTCCCTAAAATGCATAGATAATAATACTTACCTCATAGGGTTGTTGTATTAAATGAGATAAAACATGTGAAAGACTTGGAATGGGGCTTGCGCTACAATGAAAGTTCAGTCAATGTTAGCCTTTACCATCCTTATCCAGAGACCATTGGGACCATAGGGAAAGACCATCTAATTCCAACAGAAAGAGAAAGATTAAAAGGTTACATTGGAACCAAGCTCTGAAATTTGACCAGCCAACTTCCAGTGGTCAAGGTAGGGAGAAGAAAGGAAGTGGGAAGAAGAAGGAGCATTCTAAACAAAATCATGGAGTTGTGCTTTTAGGATCTTATTTGTCGAATGCTCTAGGAGTATAGGAGACAATTGCAGCTGACCAATGGGGGTAGGATAAGGCGTTTTGCTACAGACAGGAAATGGAAAAGAGGAGAAGCATTGTAAAGAATAGTAAAGCCACAGGACTTGTGCATACCGGCTGTGGAGGGCCTCATGACTCCTGGGTAGGTGGGGATCCTGTTAGCCAAGCTTGGGAATTCAGGAGAAGGAAAGTTTCAAGACATGATGATAAATTTAGCTTTAGACTTAATGACTTTAAGAGCATGTGGGACATTCAAATGGAAGTGGCCAGTAAACAGTGGTATAAGGTTGTGGCACATCATAGGTGCTCAATAAACATTTGTTGAGTAACATAAACTACAGCACATTAGAGAAAAACATGAGCTGGAGATAGACTTCATCTCAACAATGTTAATGCACAGACAGATTATTAATTTTTTACAAGTATCTACGGACTTTTTTAAAGCAATAACTCATTTATTTTTTAAAATAGAAACAATTGTTTTTGCTAATTATAAAAACAGTGCATGCCTACTGTATACATATTCAGATAATAAATTACAAAGAACAATAAGAAATACAAGTCAATTTTAAAGAATGATGAGAAAATCACCAGTAACCCTATCCCATTGCCCAGAGATAACTACAGTTAACATTCTGCTACATAACTTCTCAGATTTTTTATGATGAAATTTATATAAACATATTTTTATAAAATGTGGTCATAATAGCTATAATGTCTTGTATGCTGCTCTTTTCTATTAACAACTTAGAGACAACCATCATCTCTTTAAATAAACACACACAAACATATGCCTTGTATATCATTGTACACCTATCCCATAATTGCACACATACCTCATCGAAAAGAAGTCCCCCCTTTCTTGATATTGCAAACAGTATTATGAGATCCTTGTAAATACATTTTGGGTCATATGTCCATTTATTTCCTTAGGATAATTTTTAAGGTAAATTCCTAGAAGGGGTGTTTCTGGCTTAAAAGAAACGTCCATTTAAAATTGGATGGGTGTGTCAAATTGACCTCCAAAAGTGTTTACCAATATTCTTCACTAAAAACAATATAAAAGAATTTCAAGGCCATGCGTGGTGGCTCACACCTGTAATCCCAGCACATTGGGAGGCAGAGGCAAGAAGATTGCCTGAGCCCAGGAATTGGAAGCCAGCCTGAGCAACATGATAAGACCTTGTCTCTACAATAAATTAAAATATTAGCCAGGCATGGTGGCATGCACCTGTAGTTACAGCTACTTGGAAGACTAAGACAAAAGGATCGCCTAGCCCAGCAAGTTGAGGCCGAGCATGCCACTGCATTCAGGCCTGAGCAACAGGGTGAGACTCTGACTCAAAAAAAAAAAAAATTCAATCCTCATCCCTAGTCTATCAACTTTATTAACACTAACTTGGAAACATCTGCTTGTGATTAAAAAGTTCAGTGTACTTACCATTTCTTCATGATAACAACATTTAAACATTACTCTTTCAGCAATTTTGAAATATACAATACATTAATTATTAACTATAGTCAATATGCTGTTGCAGTAGATCACCAGAATTTATTCCTCTTGTCTAACTGAAACTTTGTACATTTTGGTCAACATCTCTCCTTTTCATACTCACCCCCTCAGCCTTCAGTAACCACCATTCTACTCTCAGCATCTGATTTCAACTTTTCTAGATTCCATATGTAGGTGAGATCATGTGATATTTGTCTCTCTGTGGCTGGCTTATTTCATTTAACATAATGTCCTCCGAGTTCATTCATGTTCCACAATGTACATATGTGTCAAAACACCACATTGTACCCCATGCATATATACAATTATTACTTGTTGTCTAAAAATAAAATAAAATAAGTAGAGGTAAGCAAGGGCCTGATCTCAAAGAGATGTGTAAGTCAGAAGGAAGATCCAGTGATGGGTGGTGATTGGAAGAGTCCTTGTCGTCCAGGTGGTATTTGAAGCTATGGAGATAGGTGGATATCTAGAGTGAGAAGGAAAGTAAGTCTAGGAATGATCTCTGAGAAACTCTAAAATCAAGGGGACTGATAAAAGAAGAGTTCGTGGAAAAGATTAGGAGAAATAGTCAAAGGAGAGTGAGCAGGAGACATGGAGTCACGTTCTCTATTTAAGCCCAGGAGTCTTGTGTCTTCCACAGGTTGCCGTCATTGACCCCAGAGTTAAAGTCCATGATTACTCTAAGACCTCTGTTGACCTCATTAACCAGGGTCAAGTAGGGTCAGAGAAAGTAATTAACTCTACATTTTCAGAGAAGTTAGAATATTCACTTATCTTTCATGTTAGGTACCCCCAAAGCAATCTGAGCTTTGTAGAATTCCTTTGAATTGTCCCAGATAAAATACCAAGATATTTTAAACCCTGTAGTTAAAAAGCTAGATCTCACATTGTCAAATAAAAAAGTCGAATTTATCCTATTAAAGTATGACTCTTTTTCACTAAATTTGACACTTGAATGTCACCACTAGTTAACATTTCTAACCTCCAAAACAAAGCTTCTTTTTAAAAATTGGGAGAATGAGAACAATGTGAATACAGCAATGAAGACAGTTAAACATCTTAAAAGAACTTTTCATTCATTCTTCTGAGGGCAACTAAGAGAGATTACCTGGGAGACCCTATCTGTATAACAAGACACCCCTGTTCAAAGTGAAGTTTAGTCTCTCACCTTCCTAACGTTTTCACCAGAACTCAGAGAAACTTTGTCCCAAGCCATTGTTCTTTGCACTCATTCATTTCCCCTAAAAATCATATACTATTCCTCTAAGATTACCTAGAGCTCCCCACTTTCCTCTCCCCTATGAAGAGGGTGTTTAAAACTCAACCTGTGGCCCTTCTTTGGGTCCATATCTGAGGGTCTCCCATGTCCATATTGTATGCTAAAGGCATACGTATGCCTTTTCTTCCATTAATCTGTCTACTGTCAGTCATTTCATCAAAATGTAATGGGCACATAGGAAGCTTTGCCTCTGCCTCTACACATTCTTTAGATTGCCCATACATGATTATCGGCTAACATCCTGTTTTACAACCCTTGACACAGTCAAGTTGTCAAGACAACAAAAAAATAATCGCATATCATCAGCCTGGGGAGGGAGAAGAGACTTACTTCAAGGCAAAGTACTTTTGATTGAAAGAATATTCTAAATTAGGAGCGCAAAACTGTGCAGTCCAGTGAAAAAGGATTGATAGCATCCTAACAAATTAAAATAACTGTAAATCATATAATAAAACATATGACTACAAAATGAAGCCAACAAAAATACTCATTAAAATGTAAAGCATGTAATATGAACATTATAATTAAATAATGATCATCTGAGTCCCAAATTATCAAATGGGCTCAGAGGAAATTTCTAATCCCTCCAAAGAGGAAAAAAACTAGCCCTTTCCTCTGGGATTCACAGCTACAGTATATTTTTCAGTTCTCCAGGCCATGGGATAATATTTGACCAAAGAAATGACCACAGATATATGAATTCCACTTCCAGACCTGCCTGTAAAGCTTACCTTGCAGTTCTCTTTTCTTTCTTCCTCGACCCCCAGGCTGGAAATGAACACTCATGGCAGCTTTGGAAGTCACAGGCTGAAGATGGAAGGACCCTCATTGGTCTGGATTCCTAATTGACTGCATAAAGTGGACTCTACCCCTCCCACCTGCATCCTTAACAGCTGGATGAACCTCACATGAGTAAAACATTAAAAAAGGAAAAAAGAGTGAAACTTCTTTTTTCAACTAAGCCACTGAGACATTAGATTTTAATTTATTGCAACAGCTAGCTTTACCTTAACTAATATAATATCCTACTCAAAATCTGGAAAAATGTATCTTTGTCAAGAGCATCACTATGGATTGGAGATTGATGCAAACAATTTTGATACATGGATTGTTAGGATTTATGATCAGCTTCTCTGCAACCTCTCAAAGGTCACACTAATGTCACAACCTGAGACTCTCTTCTTTTTTTGTTCTCTGTATTATTTCATTGGTGGTGAGGGAAAGAAAGGAAGGAAAGGCAAGAATCATAGCAGTATGATGAAAGAAAAAAAGCAATTTATTAACTCCCCCCTTAAAACATATCTGACATGTCTACATAGAAATTGAATTCACAGAGGAGTGGTAAAGAGGAGAAAAGAACATAATTTAATTTATTCTTAGCTAACAGGAAACTGAAATCCATATGGCTTTCCTCTCTCTTGCTGATAAGATGGGTTGGAGTGCTACATCTGTGAGAAATGTGCTTTATGTCAAACTGATTAGGAGAGTCAATATTAGACATAACCTCTTTCTCTTTAAGGGTGGGCAGGCACACTCCATTATCCATTTATTTCTCTGGTGAGGCTTAAAGGGAGGCCTTAATCAACTTGCCTTATAACCTAAAGGCATTTTGAAGAAAAATCTATATTTGTTTCCTTAGTCAGATTGCTCAAGCATGAAATGGGATGTCTTGTCCTGCTGCCTTTGGTGGAAATGCCATAAATTCTGTTTATTTTCTTGGATGAGGGAAAGCAGGAGAATTGTGAGGAAGTTATATATATTGCCCACTGACTTTGAGTGATATGGTTCAAATGGCTAGAGAAAGACAGGCAGATGCTTTCATGCAGAGAAGACTTACAGAACAACTTTCCTTTAAAACATAAGAAGGCAGCCATTGCAGTGGCATCAATGCAAGAATAATATGAAAAATTCTTAAATTAGTTCCTTTTCACCTAACTTCTTCGGGAACCTCAATTGGCAATATTGCAAACACAAACTCCAAACATTATCTGAAAAGGATTTCATGGCTGAATTAAAAAAGGAAGATGAAGTCTGGTAGAGGAGCAATGCAAAGACCCTGATCTCCAGGCTGAAGACTTGTTGGAAGGGAATGTGGTGGGGAAGGATAGAAAAAGAAAGAGGTTCCACTTGGCTTAACCTGGATGCAACCTGGAGTTGTGTGCAGAACTGCTCATCATAGAAGGAATTCTCCACAGCTGCTCTTCCTACCTAGGGAAGTTTTTTTCTCTCTGTGCCCTATGTATAGCTCACAAACTAGGGAGGCGAGAGAAGCAGGTTTAGAAAACTGATCACAATAAGGGTGCTAGGCAGCAGACAGGGCCCATCCTATGAGCTCAGCACCAACTATCATTAAACTCTGGATGGCAAAGCTTGCCCTGCAAGCTTGCCTCTACTAACCCTGGCCACTGACCCCAGTGACACTGATGTATTTCCGTAATGGATCCTTCATGATCATAGCTTCTCTGCATCACTAAGATCTCTGCATCACCAACATCTCTGCATCACCAACATCCCTATTCAAAGTTTATGCTGAATGCATTTGACTAATCAAGACTGGTCTTGTACAATGCCCTAATTACCTTCAGCGGGCTGGATTAGCGAGTACTTGTCCTTTGGATACTTAAAGTGAAGGGAAATTCTGCCTCCCAAAAAGACTCCAACGGGGGTATTCATAAAACATAAAAAAGGGGTCTCTAGCAATAGCCAGAAGACTGGCAAAGTCTCCCTAAAAGGAGAACATTCACTTTGCTCAGCTGAACTGGGAGAAACCTGTGAAGAGAGGAAAGAGTACAATGAAAGTGATAGTAAGAGTTAACAGACCAGAGTTCATAAACTCAGGAAGTTCATAGACACAGGAATAACTGTTTCAGGAGAGATTTGGAGAAATTATGAGCTTATACATCATTTAACTTAAATGTTTAACTGCAGTAAAAAGCTGTATTTGAACATAAAGTAAATATTGGCAATGGAGAATATTATGGGAGAATAAATGTTATTTTTATTTTTAAAGGCATTTTAAGGAAGTATGGAATATGAATTTCAGGATCCATGTTACAGAATAAATTTAGGTGTCAACATTAGAAATCTATTGTAAGAATTCTTGATAATCTGAACAGGCCACACAGCTCTCCAGAGCTATAAGTTTATATGTTTATATACAGAAATAGCAGACTATCTATCTCAACACAGGAAGAAAAAAGTTCTAGATTCTCTAGATCAGAAATTACTAAAAGACATCTGATATCTTCCCAGAAAAACAGCAGGTTGGCTCACTTTGAATTAGTGTCAATCTAAGGAAAGATTGGGTTCTCCTCCATTCTTCCCAAAGAGAGCTAGAGTTTTCAATTTAAGATTAGTAAATTGAGCAGAAACACAAAAGTCAAATGACAGATTTTCAAATCCTCCTGAGTAGTGGTGAGCTACATTTGTTGTATTTGGAATTATTCAATGAAAAAAAAATCTGTTTGTAAGCCGCACATTTTTCAAAGTAAAATTGTTTTTTCTGGTGATGTTTTGTTTTCTAATTATAAAAATTAAACAATCTGGTTGTAATAATTTTTAAAAATACCAAAAAGAATGGAGAAGAAAGCAAAGTAACCTCAATTCTTTCTCCAAAGAAGGGCAAAATACAAATAAGAGCTACATTTTTCTTTACTCCCCTATTTGCTTGCATAGAAAACCACCTACCATACAACTCATACTTAAATATCATTTTGTTTTTACCAGTGGAAGCCTAATGCTAAGTGCCAACACATTTCTAATCATTCTGTTCGATGGTAGCTTCATACCTTCTCTTGAGCGCCGGATTCAATAACTTCTAAAGAATTTAAGTAGAGAAGTCATGCAGCCTTGCCAAGCATAGAAGATGTATTATACTTCTCTCAACTCCTGCCAGACCATCCTGGAGGCCTAGTATAACTAACCCCATCCCCAGACATTAGTTCTCCAACACCAGACATACTTCACAAGGCACAGGTTTCAATGGGGGATGATAGATTGTACCTATGTAGAAAGGGCTCTTGAAAGTCATGTCTGAATTACCCAAGGGAGCAGCCTTCTCTATCAGCTCATAAATATTATCAGAGCGGGTCTAAGTGTCCTGGTTTGTAATTACTTATTGTCTGCTATGCAGCCATGTTCACTAACTCTATGTGTTTCTTCATGACTACCTTGTTTTGTATTTTTTTCAAAATTAGTAGAATATGAATGCATATTTACAACTTGAAATTTGTAACTGGATCTTAGATTATTATATACTATATTTATGTGGGAAAACTGTATGGTTTCTCTTACAAGACAATTTTAAAATCAATATCAATTATTGAATTATAAAAGGGACTTAACTTCCTCCCCCCCCCAATTTTTCTTACTTAATAGTGATTCACCATTTCACACTAAGACCAGGAATAAGACTAGGATGTCCTCTGTAATCACTCCTATTTAATATCAATACAGTGTAATAAATCAAACATTAAAAATGGAATGCAAATGAAAATATAAGAAATAAAACTATCTTTCTTCATGAAAGATATATTTGTCTTACCAAAGAGCTACCAAAATGCTCTTAGAACTAAAAAGTGAGTTTAGCGAGGTTGCAGAATTACAAAAACCAGTCACTTGTTTTTAGCTAGGAGCAATGAACAGTGAATTGATTTTGAAATTTAAAAGGGATAATATCATTCATAATAGCCTCTTTTCCCCATTAAATACTTAGGTAAAATCTAACAAATTGTGTTTGGGAATTATATATTATAAACTACAAAACACTGCTAAAAAAATCAAGGAAGATCTAATAAATATACAGATATATTCAAAGATTGGAAGACTCAGTACGGCAAATATTTCAATTCTCCCAGTGCAATTCCAACCAAAATTCCAGCAAGCTTTGTTGTGTAGATATCAAAAGCTGCTTCTAAAAAGAAAAAAAAAAAGGCCAAAAAGCCAAGTTCAGTGGCTCAGCCTGTAATTCCAGCACTTTGGGAGGCAAGGCAAGTGGATTACCTGAGCCCATGGGTTGAGATCAGCCCAGGCAACTTGGTGAGACCTCGTCTCTATAATAAAAAATAAACTAGCTGGGCATGGCAGCACGTGCCTGTAGTTTTAGCTACCTGGAAGACTGAGGCAGAAGGATCACCTGCACATGTATGTTTGTTGCAGCTCTATTGACAATAGCAAAAACATGGAACCAACCACGTTGCCCATCGAAGCTGGACTGGATAAAAAAAATGTGGTACATATACACAATGGAATATTATGCAGCCATAAAGAACAACAAATATATGGACTTTGCAGCAACCTAAATGGATATGGAGTTGATCATACTCAGTGATTTATCACAAAAACAAATAATAGAGTTCCATATGTTCTCACTCATAAGAAGAACTTGAACAATTGTAATGCTATAAGAAAGCAATTGGCAGTAATAGGATACTGTTGTTGGGGGGGCTAGTGGGTTTGGCAGTTGAAGGAAACTGCTAGGGGAGGGAGGGGCATACCTCATTAACAGGGGTACCTGC